>NC_089594.1:57940202-58056291 GCF_019320115.1 Miscanthus floridulus
GATCCTTAAAACCCTAATTCATATCTTTAGGATCAGAGCCAGCAATCAAGAGAAGATTAGTCCTCCATAGGATCTAGTCTTATAAATAGAATAGTGAGATAGAGAGTGAGGGAAGAGTTTGGAGAAGGTGCTGACCTATCGGTGCTCACTCTATGGCTTGTACCTTGGCAGATACAAGTTTTACTTGAGCTTGCTTCTGAGGATTCTCTGGTAATTAGCTTTTAATTCAAGTAAGCATTGTGTTTATATTGCTCATCAGGTTCATAACTCTTTGAGTGCTTTAATCTATTGGATGCTCTAGGTTAAAGTAGTAATTGTAGGTGTAAGCGTGTTGCTTAGACCGGGTTACTTGTGGATGTACCCTACATTCCGAATCGGTGGTAGCTCGCATGGGTGACTCTTATAGCCTCATTGAATCCTCTGTAGTCCACCTCCCATTTGTAGGTCTAGCTGGATTTAGTTACTATAGGAAACATACGCTGCTTGTGCTTCCCTTAGTAATATCCTCAGTTGAACAATAGAAGACATAGCTTACCGAAGTTAGAACTAGAAGACCTTTGTGATCTCCTCTATACTCCTATTATCTTAAGTCTTGTTGCTACTCTAGGTTAAGTTAAACATAGTTACTCTCACACATTTCCCTTTGTATACGATACTTCAATACTTATGGGAGAAAGCTACAGCGGTATTCATGTGCTTGCGGATTTATCTATGTGCATTAAAATATACCAACAAGGACCTTATCGGATTTGTTAGAGGATAGGCAAGCTGGCATACAAGTTGGAGCCGCCCGAGGAATTGACAGGAGTACACCCAGTGTTCCATGTGTCACAGCTACACAAATGCTTGAAGCTACCAAATAAGAAGGTATCGACAGAGGCCTTGGACCTACAAGACAATCTAGAGTACAAGGAACACCCGATACCGATACTCGACAGAGCTAACAAGGAGACTAGAAGCACCACTATACCCATGTGCAAGGTTCAGTGGAGCAACCACACTGAATGAGAAGCCACTTGGGAGAAAGGGTCAGAGCTTCGGATGCTTTACCCCTACCTCTTTGAAAGGTACGTCACACCTTAAATCTTGGGACGAGATTCCCATGAGGGGGGAGGACTGTAATAACCCAGGTTTTTCCAATAACCAAAAATCCCAACTTAAATTTTTTTCTAACAAAACCCATGCATGGTGAGTGTGCATACTAGGAAACCACCCTTGTAGTTGCACAAGTAGACCCCAAGTAGCATGTTTAAGCATCTGCATTTTAATCAACATGTGAGTTGCATCTTCATGATTTTATGTGATGAAATAAAATCAAGAACATCTTTTAAATAACTTGTTGTGTGTGTGTTACCAACCCTTGGCTTGGACCCTAAAACCCTAGATGCCCTCTAGTGGACCCCACTAGGGTGTATATATGATGGCAACACATGTATAAATGCATAGGAGCCCAAGGTATAGCATAGAAAAGGGAAATTGAAATAGAAAAGGGATTAGAATTAAGGAGGAAATAGAAAAGGGAAAGCAGCCCAGCAACAGCAGCCGACCCAGCCCACCAACGCCATGGCCTAGCACCTCGCCCGCAACCCTCCATCGTTGGCCTAGCTTCATGGCCAAGCTCCTTTCCGCGCATGGTCATGCCCGCAAGTGACCAAGACGGCCCAACAGGTGGCCCATGTCGTGCCCCGCGTCACGACGCCGCCGCTGTCGCCTTCCCCGTAGCCGTTGATGAGCGGGCCCCGCTTGTCATCCCCTTACCCTCATCCTCTGCTTTTGCACCGAGCAGAGCATGACGTCGGATGGGGGAATCTCCCTGTTAGCCATTCGTGCCTCAGGCTGTTGGCCATGGATGCTTGGATGTATGCCATGTCTGTGATCCATGATGCCCACGCCTGCCTCTAGCTCACACCCGTGTTGCGTGACATCATCACCGCGGCCCCACACCATTGATGCCACCCCGTCCTTACCTTGACCACTGGTGTTCAAAATTGGGAGCACCAGTGGGCATGCAACCACCCCAAGTGCCCCAAAAACCCTAGCTTAGAGCCCCAATCGTCATACACATACCCCCTGCATCCCTTTCCACCATCCGTCGCTCCCCATGACTGTGGCCTCCCTATAAGAGGGCACACCCGGTGCCCTAGCCCTCCCCTGTCCACCCCGCTACCACTGGTGGCTTCACCAACCATACGCCAAGGCCGGGAGAAAGAAAGGAGGAGGAAGGGAAGGAGCTGAGCCCGCCAGAGTTGCCCGAGCTCACCAGAGAAGAAGACGGCGCCCCGATCGTCTTCCTCGCCATAGCAGTTCGGCATGGCACTGCTTCCCATCGACACGGCCCCGACTCATCACTGCACCAACATCCTATCTAACCCACCACCATAGTGAGATTATCCCCGCTGCCTCTATTCGCCGCCATGGGAGCGCCATGAGCGCTGCCGTGTTCTCCCCATTGGGAGGGCTAAAGGCTGGCCCTTTTTGCTGTCATGATGCGTAGCACACACGCATGCACACACATGAGCCAAGGCTTAGCCTTGCTGAGCCACATGGCCTTAGGAACGCTAGAGCCACCATGACGCACCCGTCGTGCTCGCCATGGCTAGACCCCACCATGGCACAGCTTTGTTCTGGCCACCTTAGGACGGTAGAGGTAGAACAAGCACCTCGGCAAGCTTCACCTCACCGAGGGACACGTGACGCGCTAGATGGGAGGAGAAGAGGAACCCTAGGGGCCGCTGGTCATGTCCGCCACATCAGGCTACCGTGCGCCCATGCTGTCGCCATGCTAGGTGTGTTCCGGCCAGCTCCGGCCGCTTCGTGTGATGAGATCTAGCCATCGAGCTTCACCGTGACCCCGTGCACCCCACCGTGTACCTCATTGGACGAAAGGCCTATGCCTTGCCTTGGTTTGCTATAACCATGAGCTCACCGAAGCTCTGATGCGCACCTCGCCATGATACGGACTCTATCACACCATTTTGTCATCGTCGGTGTGTCATCTAGTTTCCCCATGGCCACAAGTGAAGGAAAGAATCCACCTTTGGCTCAAATTGAGGCTATGGCTGCCTCGCCGCAGCCTGCTACCGCCGTCAAGCCACTACTGCCATGGCCAGACCCGTTGGAGCCCTTAGGGTCACACCTAGCCCTTTAGTTGCATCCGTCATAGCACTAGGAAGCCATGGGAGCCCCGTTGGGGCTACGACGGTGTCCCGAGTACCCCCACCGTTGACCCATGCCACCGTGAGCCACTGCAACGCTTACGCCAGCCGCATAGAGCCCCAAGCCACCACCTTTAGCCCACCATTTAGTTCCCTGAGAGCCCACGGTGCCGTAGACCTCCTTGGTAGCCCCGCCGAGGCACCGCATCATGTAGACGCACGAGCTCACCAATGGCAAGAGCACCGCCGTGAGAGGAGGAGGAGCCATCGTGCCCCTTGCCTATGCCCATGTACGCCCGGTTCATCGTGAGCCAAAGGGGGAAGAGGGAGAGATGGACGTGGTCTATGATGGACCGTGCCTGCGGTCCATGGACCCGCATGGCGTAGTCCACATGAGCTATGCCCATGGGCGTGAGCCCATTAGCAGCCCGCTAGCGCCACGTGGCTGGCCTAGATGAGTGACATGTGTCCGGGCCCAGCCCGGCCTAATATTCAGCTTGCTAGGCCTAGCCCGAGCCCAGTCAACCGTTGACCTTGACCATTGACCCAGTCCCACTTGTCAGTCTCTACTGAGCCGCGAGCCAATCAGGAAGCGCCATGTGTCAGCCTCTGGATTTTCCATTTCTTTTTCTTTTTTAGAAAGTGATTTAAACTTAGAAAATTCATCTGACCTTAGAAAAATATGAAACTAGTGTCCAATTTTTTCTAAAAATGAGCTCTACGTCATAGGCTTATGTTTGAGTGCATTTGTATCTTTTGAATTTCTGTTGCTTCTTTGTGATCATCTATAGGAGTCACTTATCATGGCTATATGTCTTGTTTGATAGAACTAGAGGAGCCACAGACTGAGGAGCATGACCCTGACTACACTAAGGAGCTTGGAGATGACCTGCCAGGTGCCACGTCCCACCCAACCTCATAGAATCCTACTAGACATGCTATAATGTAGATGCTAGCGCTTTACTTTTATGCAAATGATCTGTGATAGGTTGCATGGTAGAATTGCTTGGAAGCCTTTACCTTGTCGCAACCTATACCCTTGCACACCCGCTATTAGGCTAGGCGCTCGCTTACTTGCTACTGCTTCTACTATGCATTATATTTGTGATGTGATGCTTGGTGGAGGATTGTTTATGAGTGGTTAAGGCACTTGGTGCCGATAATGTGGTAACAACCAGGGAGATCTTGGCATGCGTCTTGGGTGTGTGGTGAGGGTTGTGTCGATCGGGTAGGATCTTACGATGAGTTGTTGGACGGGTCTTGCCAGGGGGGTGTGACCTAGGCATTCCCTATGAGAGGTACCTATGGCGGGTGCATGTGAGATGAGGTGATCCCAGGGTGGAGTGTCTTTTAGGGATGAAGCCCTAGGATGAAGGTGCCATCGAGGCACGAAGTGTTGGATATCCCCATGAGAAGATATCCTATTCGGTCCCCCTAAGGACTGGTATGTCGAGAGAACCGGATCATAGGACCCTTCGTACACACCACCCATCCCTGTTTGGGTGGGGACGGATGTTGACCTACTAGGGTGGTGCCACTACTGTTGGGTTGTTAGCGATAGTGTAGGGAGGTATGGGCATGTGACCCACAACCACCTAAGATAGCGTAGTGACCTTCAGGAACCGGTACTACGTCTCACAGTCTCAGCATGCCAGTGGACTCCGGAGTGGTCCAGGGCTGAGTGGCAGGGTGGTATCGCACTAGTTTGGAAGACAACCTGGTATCAGCCTAGGTGGTGCATGTGCCGATGATGGTGATCTTGTGGATTTCTAGGTGTACACGCTCTGCAGAGTTGATCGATCTATATGTATAGCCGCATCCTCGGATATGGACATTCCTATGACCTACACTTGCCTTGATTAGTGAGTGGAGTCCTTTCTTCTCTCCCCCTAGGTTTTGGTGTTGGTTTCTGGTTTTAGCTGATGAGGCAAGGCACGAGAGGGAGTCATCCTTATCGCCTAGAGAGTATGAGAGTGATGAGATGTGTCTGATGGGATGGGAGAACGTGTGGATGAGATGGATTAAAACTTGATGGTTTATTATTTAAAACTTGACATACTCGCATAGGAAAACTATGACCACAATTAGGTCTTTTGCTCTACCCTTGCATTCCACTACCACAAAGTAAACACAAAGCATAGGGTGGGAGCCAGTGACCAGTACAAATCATACTAATAATTGTTTGGCAGGTTTTGAGTCTGAGTACGACTACTAGGGAGATGGTTGGGAGGATTAGAGGTCTTGTTCCTACGCTCAAGTTTGGTTCGTCAAGATGGAGTCGACACCTACTGCTGTTCTACTTGATGTTGTTCTAGTTGTTGCATGCTCTGAGTGATTCCACCAAGTGGCGATGTAATAATGAGTAAACCTTGCTATTGTACTCTCTTTAAGATAGGTATTCGATGTATGACTGTGATATCGACTATTATTTGATAATGTGATGGGATGATCGCCTAGGACTATCATGTTATACTTCAAATCTATGGATTTCCCTTCATGGAAATCGGGATTGTTTCATTAAGCTTTAGTGTTACATGAGTGGGTGTGCAGGTATACACTACAGGCCTATTGACTAGTAATTATTGCATAGTTCTAGGACTTAGAGGGAAATTGGCACTCTGGGATCATCAGACTCTCCGATATAGGACCGAACACTCTGATATTAGGTCAGTGCTCTCGGGAATCTCTCTATGTTCGGTTTATAATTCAATAGATCATTCTATCGTGGTAGGGTTCCGCTGGTTGCTAAGTGCTCAAGCTCTATCGGATATTCAGTGTCTGTGACGGATCATCCGGTGTGAACTAGGTGCTCTCGGGTTCAGGCTTTATAATTTAGCGGACACTCTGGAATATCGATAGACGCTTTGCTATACCAAAAGCCAAGGGCTAGGTTCTTTGGAACTCCTCTGTCTCTGACTTATAATTCGACGGACACTCTAGTGTAGTGGCGGAGACTCTGGTGAATTATAGTGCGTGCAGTGTAGGTGAACAGAGAGTTATTCAGTACTGACGGACACTCCGCTGGTGATGTCGGACTCTCCATCATTACTGACAGTGAACACTTCTTAGCAACTCAAAATCTAAATCTTCATCTGTGGTACTTGCATATGTAAACCATCACTGGGGTAGGTTTCTAGGGTTCTATGGAGCATATCTAGCCAGTTGGTTCTAGCTACATTGGGTGCAAACTAAACTTAGGCCACAAATTGATATTCCTAGGTTATGGCTCCTAAAAGTGAAATCCTATGTTTGGCATGGTTAGATCCTTACCAAGGGCTACAATGAGAAGATGCAAGGCTCTCCAAGATGATGGAGCAGCTGGATCTCCCCCTTGGCAACTCAAAATCTTCTTCTTCTTGTCCGAGTTTAAAGTCCAGAGCAAGCTGTTTTCCTTTCTCCAACAGAAACTTCCATAGAGGCATTAAATAAGTCTTGTGCGTGTTTAGTTGGGTGAATTTGGGAAATTGGGCTACTATAGCATTTTGTTTTTATTTGGCAATTAGTGTTTAATCATGGACTAATTAGGCTCAAAACGTTCGTCTCGTAATTTTCCACCAAACTGTGCAATTAGTTTTTTTCGTCTATATTTAATGCTCCATGCACGTATCGCAAGATTCGATGTGATGGATACTGTAGCACTTTTTGAGATTTTGGGGTAGCAACTGAACACGCGCTTGGTCAGCGTTGTCACATGGCACCTCCATGTTTGTCCAGGCCCATTTTCCTGTATTTTTCACGACCAGTGTATTTAAATTTGCACAGCACAATTTGGCCTCTGTAATACAGTTGAGAAATGTACTACTACTATCGTTTTTGTCCATCCATGATTGGGCAAGTGTTGTGTGGTCTTTACGAATATCAACAATGATGTGTGTGTTCATTTTTTGCCTGTTCCTCCTTGCATTGTAGTCTTAATAATACCACCTCAATCTTGTGTCTGGATTTGTTCAGGTGTAATTTGAACTGTGTCTTTATTATTGATGTGGACAGAGAACTAGTGTTCAAGCAAGAATGGTACTAAAAAAAATAAATTCTAGAGTCTCCTCCATTTTCTTAAGCTAGACTGGTTAGACGATCAGTTGTCTGGTTTATTATGTGAATTAATATGGATAGATACTCATTGATAGATCAGGAGGACAGTGAGTTCTATTTTTAATCTTACCAGCCCAGAGTAATAATTCACCTACTTGACCCCAAACCTTATAGGATTTCAATTTCAGTATAAGTTGGGACTTGATATCTAAAGATAATTCTCCATTTTGAACATCGTGGATCAATTCAGTACATTGCTTTTATACCTGTTTTTTTAGATCAATTGATCCATTTTCCTTTTTGTGATGGTAGGTACAGTAATGCAAATTAGTCTTGCATGCATTAGTAGGGCAGGATCCCGAGTTCATCCACATTGGAAAAAGGCTATCTGCCACCTTGGTATATATATGCATGAGTCCATGATTGCTCGGTGTGGGACACAAAAATTTAGGGCATTTTACCCATGACTGCAGTAAACACGACCTGTATGTTACTTTTCATAGGATGATATTTTTTCAGGGCCTACTGAAGTAAAATGCAAATATGGAGCAACCACACTATTTGGAAAATTTTTGATTCCTCCCAAGCCAAGCTAGTGCTTTTCGTGATACACAAAATTGTATGTAATAGTGAACTGTCTGTGGAAAATATAGGGTCGGTAGCTAGGATTTCATCATTTGCATTTTAGTAGTTGAGAGATACGCATTGGAGTATATTCATATGCTAGCACAAGAGCAACTGAAGAAGGACTACAATCGAGTGCAGGAGGACCATGTTATAATGGCCTTCATCTCGAGGCGAACCATGGGCCACTTCATTACATTGTGTTTGATCAAAACAATCTTTTTTTAGGGGAACAGGTCTAAACTAATCAAGTCAGAATAAGGGGCAAAATTGTGAATGTACGGTGCACCCATCCTAGTTACAAATAAACTCACTCCGTTCTTTGATTACTTAGTGGCTTCGTGTGTGCCACACTGCCTCTGATGGTTGTCCCGTCCTTTTGCATCATCATCCCTATGGTGGTTAAGTTTTCCTGTTACTAATAAAAATCTTTTTGAAATATGGACGAAACACATTCGTATCACTAGTTACGCTAATCTTTCTACAGCGCTTGCAGTATTCCGTCTAATTTGACGATAAGAAGATGGTAGTCATTCTGTAGACAATTAACCAAATTTGTGCGCCTCCGACCAAACACAATAGCATAAGCAGCGAAGTTCGTTTTTCAGACACAAGTGCCTCCCAGCAGCAATTTTCCGAGTACTAGCATATTCGTTTGGCTGTGGCTTGTCGTAAACGATCGTAAATTTTCAGCCGGAACAGTATTTTTCTCTCACACAAACTAACCAGCAGTACTTCTTCACGAACCAGCAATGATACGAACCAGCCAACCGAACAAGCTGATGATGCTACAGCCATATTCCTATTCTCTAGGAGCCTCGGGTGGTATTCAGTTTAGAACATTTGGAACGGATCAACGGAGGGCAGGCCTGGTCAACCTAGCACAGAAGCTCAGTCAACGTTAATGAGGCAGCAGTCTCAGCTCAGCTCACCACCGTTCATTCAACTTCATCTCAGCTCAGCTCACCACCGTATTAATTCCCTAGCACTCTGGTGTACACTCACTACAGTGTAGGAGTGGCCCCACTTCGCCTTGATAAGACAGCAGTCTCTTGATGAGGCACCACATTCCTCAAGCCTCTCTAACACATGAAGCTACATAGAGCTTGTCACTACTAGAGAACAGACTTTAGAACGATGTCCCAATTTAGCATTAGTCTCGGCATTTTTTTGCCCCTAAGACTAAAGGTTCCTGTCCAACGGTCGTCCGCGGAGCAGGGATCTTTATTCCCGGCTAGTATTACCAACCGGGACTAAAGGTAGATTTTTAGTCCCGGTTGGTAATACCAGCCGGGACTAAAGCTTTTAGTCCCGGTTTGGGTGATGCCCCGGGAATAAAGATTAATCTTTAGTCCTGGTTTGGCCCCCTAACCGGGACTAATTATCCTGGCATATAGACCAGCTCATTTCTTCCTCCTTGAGCCCGAGCCATTCCATTCAAACTCACTGCCTCTGTTCTTCAGCTTGCTGTTGTTCTTGCTCTCTCCCCCTCTATTGGTGTTGCTCTTCGATTTTGGAGGTAACAAACTTAGTCCTCTTATGTTTTATCAGTAGCTTATCTCATTTTGCGATGTAGATGCATGTGTAACTTTATATGTTGGACTTTATCATGATTTTATGTTATTTTTAGCTCAAAATCACATGATGATTTGCATATATGTTTGGATAAACAAAAGTTAAATTAGTTCATCAAAATCACTTGATAGTTTAGTATTGCTAGTATATGTAGTACATTTCATGGTTTAGTTAGATAAATAAATATTTTTATTTTTTTTTAATATATTACTTTAGAAATGAGAAATTTACAATAGTTTGCAAAAATAAGTATAGAAAGTAACTTGATATGGTGGATTTGATTATGATTTCTATGTCATTTTTAGCTCAAAATCACATGATGATTTACAATAGTAAAATCACTTGATAGTTTGGTATTTTACTATTATACATAGTACATATTTCATGGTTTAGTTAGATAAATAAATAATTTTAGTTTTGTTTAAATATATTATTTTAGAAAATGTGAAATTTACACTAGTTTACAAAAATAAGTATAGAAAGTAGATGACAACTGGTATCGGATCCTCGGCCTCTCGTTCGGTTGCGGAACGACTGAGGCCAGAACTTCCTCTAATTATCTGCGGCAAGTGTAAGCAGAAGATAGTGATGGAGTACCGAGTCAAGAGACAGGGACCCAACAAGGGTCGTGTTTTCTATAAGTGCTCGGATCGCGATGTGAGTTTCTTACGCATTTGATTATTATGGCTAATTGACCTGCTTTTCTTGAATATTTTTGACTAAATATTTTTTGGCTTAAATTTCAGTGGGAGGGCAATGGATGCGATGGTTGGTACTGGGAGGAAGATTATGCTACATACGTGCAGAATTCGGGTGCGCTTGAGGTAGCGGCTGCTGATGATAAGGCAGTGAGCCAGCAGGAGAAGCTTATTGATATTCAACAGATAAATAATTTATCTGTTTTAGTTGTGTACGGTCACGAAATAATTATGTTACTGAAGTGCATTGTAGTTTTAGTTTGTTTAATGATAGTTGGGATTGCTTACGTTGTAGCCAGGCTTAGTTAATTAATCAACCGTGTGTGTGTCATCTATGTTGTGAAATAAAATACTTAATTATGTTTAAGGTTTTCATAATTTGTCGTGTAATGCAGATTATGTCACGCCATTAGATGTACAATGCCGATCGCCGCTCCCAAGACTTTATTGAGGACGTGCACTATTTCTTAGGTGTGGCCGAGGCAAATAAGCAGGATGGTTTCATGTGCTGTCCATGTGCCCTATGTAAGAATTTAAAGGAATATTCAAGCTCAATGAGTCTTCATTCACATTTGCTTAAGTCAGGTTTCATGTCAAACTATATATGTTGGACTAAGCATGGAGAAAGCGGGGTCATGATGGAAGAAGGTGAAGGAGAAGATTTAGACATTGATGACATTATTGCTCAGTATGGTGCCTTTGATGATACTACAATAGGGGGAGATGAAGAAGAGGTAGCGGCAGAAGATGATCTCGGTGATGCTCGTGATGCACAACAAGAATGCGAAAGTGAAAAAGAGAAAGTTAAGTTTGAGCGCATACTTGAGGATCATAGGAAGTTGCTATACCCGACGGCCGAAGAGGGGCAAAAAAAGCTGGGTACAACACTGAAATTGCTACAGTGGAAGGCAAAGAATGGTGTATCCGACAAGGCATTTGGGAATTTATTGAACCTCATAAAGAAGATGCTTTCAAAGCCAAATGAATTGCCCACCACTACGTACGAAGCAAAAAAGGTTGTCTGCCCTTTGGGATTAAAAATCCAGAAGATACATGCATGTCCTAATGACAGCATCCTCTACCATGGCAATGAATACGAGAATTTGGATGAATGCCCGGTATGTAAAGCATCACGGTATAAGATCAGGCGCGATGATCCTGGTGACATCGAGGGTGAACAACGTCCTAGAAAGAAAATCCCTGCCAAGGTTATGTAGTATGCTCCTATAATACCACGCTTAAAACGTTTGTTCAGAAATAAAGACCATGCAAAGTTGTTGCGGTGGCATAAAGAAGACCGTAAGGTAGACAATATGCTGAGACACCCAGCTGATGGGTCCCAGTGGAGAGCGATAGACAGGGAATTTTTAGAGTTTGCAAATGAGGCTAGAAACTTAAGGTTCGCCTTAAGTACAGATGGTATGAATCCTTTTGGGGAGCAGAGCACTAGTCATAGCACTTGGCCAGTTACTCTATGTATCTACAACCTTCCTCCATGGTTATGCATGAAGCAGAAGTTCATTATGATGCCGATCCTCATCCAAGGTCCGAGGCAACCTGGCAACGACATTGATGTCTATTTGAAGTCATTAGTTGAAGAACTTCTAGTTTTATAGAACAAACCAGGTGTACGTATCTGGGATGAGTACAAACAAGAACACTTTGACCTACGAGCAATGTTGTTCGTAACAATCAATGATTGGCATGCTTTAAGTAATCTTTTAGGTCAGACAAATAAAGGATATAATGCATGCACACATTGTTTTGATGACCTTGACAGTCTATATTTGAAAAGATGTCGAAAGGTTGTGTACCTTGGCCATCGTCGATTCCTTCCTTTGAATCACCAAGTAAGAAAGAAAGGGAAGCATTTTAAAGGTAAGCCAGACCACCGGAAGAAGCCTCATAACCGAACCGGGGAAGATGTACTCGCAATGGTCAAGGATGTAAAAGTAGTATTTGGAAAGGGACAAGGCAGCGAATCTGTTCTCAAAGATGCTAAGGGACACGCACCCATGTGGAAGAAGAAGTCCATCTTTTGGGAGCTACCCTATTGGCAAGTCCTAGAGGTCCGCAACGCAATCGACGTGATGCACCTGACAAAGAATCTTTGTGTGAACCTGTTAGGATTCATGGGTGTGTATGGGAAGGCAAAGGATTCACTTGAAGCACGCCAGGACTTGCAGGGCATGAAAGAACGAGACGACCTTCATCCAGAGAAAAAAGATGATGGACATCATTACTTAAGTCCTGCTAGCTACACGCTTAGCAAAGAAGAGAGGGACAGCATGTTCGAATGTCTAAGCAGCATCAAGGTCCCATCGGGATTCTCCTCTAATATAAAGGGTATAATAAATGTGCCAGAGAAGAAATTCCTAAACTTAAAGTCCCACGACTGCCACGTGCTTATGACGCAATTGCTTCCAGTTGCTTTAAGAGGAATTCTACCTCCACATGTACATCTAGCCACCGTGAAGCTATGTGCATTCCTCAATGCAATTTCTCAGAAGGCAATCAATCCAGTGGAACTAGCTACTCTACAGAATGATGTGGTTCAATGTCTTATCAGCTTTGAGTTGGTGTTCCCTCCATCCTTCTTTCATATCATGACACACCTCCTAGTTCATTTGGTGAAGGAGATTAGTATTCTTGGACCTGTGTTCTTACATAACATGTTCCCCTTCGAGAGGTTTATGGGAGTCTTGAAGAAATATGTGAAAGTCCATTCTAAGCCTGAAGGAAGCATCGCCTAGGGCTATGGAACAGAGGAGGTCATTGAGTTCTGTGTTGACTTTATTCCTGACCTTGCCCTGATTGGTGTTCCCGAATCGCGACACGAGAGGAGACTCGGTGGTAAAGGAACTTTAGGGAAGAAAACATATATTAGTATGGAAGACGATTATTTCAATAAAGCACACTACATAGTTCTTCAGAACTCGTCATTGGTGCATCCGTACATCGAGATACATAAGGAGTTCTTACGATCCAATTTTCTAGGGAAGACTGAAGCTTGGATTAGGCGTCAGCACATGAAAAGTTTCAGTGGTTGGTTGCGAAAAGAATGTCAAGGCGATGACAATATTGATGAGCAACTGTATTTGTTGGCTAAGCAACTATCGTGGCATATCCTCACGTACCAAGGGTACGAGATAAATGGGAATATATTTTACACAGTTGCCCAAGATAAAAGGGGCACCAATCAAAATAGTAGTGTTTGCATAGATGTCACAGATCCAAATGGGAATATACAAACATATTATGGCCGCATAGAAGAGATATGGGAACTAGACTACACACCTAATTTTAAAGTCCCTTTATTCCGGTGCCAATGGGTGAAGCTAACCGGAGGAGGGGTAACAGTCGACAAAGAGTATGGAATGACAACAGTGGACCACAACAATATTGGGTACAAAGACGAACCATTCGTCCTTGCTACCGATGTGAGTCAGGTGTTCTATGTGAAAGACATGTCTACAAAATCAAAGAGAGGAAAAAACGAAGACATCAACTCAATGATCAATGAGCCAAAGCGCCACATAGTTTTTGTGGGAAAATAAATATAGTGGGAATTGAAGATAAGTTAGACATGTCAGAAGATTATGAAAGAAATGTCCGAATTCCACCCTTCATAGTGAAGAAAGATCCAAGCATCATGTTAAATGATGAAGACACTCCATGGTTACGACAAGATCATAACCAAGGGTCATACGTCAAGAAGAAATTCACTGTTGTGCCCACATGATACAATGATGCATGTTTAATATATTATGTTTTAGAGATGGATATTATGTAATATGTTATGACCTCACATTGTAATATGTTTAATATATGTTTCAAATTTCACAAGTGTGTGACATAGTTTTAGAAAGTCTATATGATATTCAAGAATTTATGACTAGTGTTTGATAAAACTTTCTCAGATGGGAAAATGAGCTATGTAACAATTGTAGATCTTGATGAGATGATCAAACTTGGTATTTAGAGTTTTTTCATCTGAGGTAATTTAGTGTCTCATTTGAGCTTGGTCAAATGAAAAAACAACACTTTGACTCTAGTATTATAAACTCTAAATGACTTCAAATTGAAAAGTTTTGAATACCAAGTTTGTTAAACTCATTAAGATCTACAATTGTTATTTTGGTCAACTTTCCTTTTGAGAAAGTTTGGACGGTTCAAATTTGTGATGTTTAAATTTCGACGCCTACAAACTAGTTTTCGGAACCCTAGATTGTCTCAAATTGAAAAGTTTTGAATACCAAGTTTGTTCAGCTCATCAAGATCTACAATCCTTATATAGGCCATTTTTTTATTTGAGAAAGTTTGAATAAAATGTAGTTCAAATTTCAGAAGTGAGTGACATAGTTTTAGAAAGCCTATATGAGATTCAACAATTTATGACTAGTGTTGGATAAAACTTTCTCAAATACGAAAATGAGCTATATAACAATTGTACATCTTGCTGAGATGATCAAACTTGGTATTCAGAGTTGTTTCATCTGAGGTCATTTAGTGTCTCATTTGAGCAAGTTTGACCAAGTCAAATTTGGTCAAATGAAAAAACAACACTTTGACTCTAGTATTATGAACTCTAAATGACTTCAAATTGAAAAGTTTTGAATACCAAGTTTGGTAAAATCATCAAGATATATAATTGTTGTTTTGGTCAACTTTCCATTTGAGAAAGTTTGGACGGTTCAAATTTGTGATTTTTAAATTTCGACGCCTACAAACTAGTTTTCAGAACCCGAGATTGTCTCAAATTGAAACGTTTTGAATACCAAGTTTGTTCAGCTCATCAAAATATACAATTGTTGTTTTGGTCAACTGTCCATTTGAGAAAGTTTAGATGGTTCAAATTTGTGATTTTTAAATTTCAACGCCTACAAACTAGTTTTCGGAACCCTAGATTGTCTCAAATTGAAAAGTTTTAAATACCAAGTTTGTTCAGCTCATCAAGATATACAATCCTTATATATGCCATTTTTTCATTTGAGAAAGGTTGAACAAAATGTAGTTCAAATTTCACAAGTGTGTGACATAGTTTTAGAAAATCTATGAGATTTAAGAATTTGTGACTAGTGTTTGATAAAACTTTCTCAAATGGGAAAATGAGCTATGTAACAATTGTAGATCTTGCTGAGATGATCAAACTTGATATTCAGAGATTTTTCATCTGATGTCATTTAGTGTCTCATTTGAGCAAGTTTGACCAAGTCAAATTTGGTCAAATGAAAAAACAACACTTTGACTCTAGTATTATGAACTCTAAATGACTTCAAATTGAAAAGTTTTGAATACCAAGTTTGTTAAACTCATCAAGATCTACAATTGTTGTTTTGGTCAACTTTCCATTTGAGAAAGTTTGGATGGTTTAAATTTGTGATTTTTAAATTTCGACACCTACAAACTAGTTTTCGGAACCATAGATTGTCTCAAATTGAAAAGTTTTGAATACCAAGTTTGTTCAGCTCATCAAGATCTACAATCCTTATATAGGCCATTTTTTCATTTGAGAAAGTGTGAACAAAATATAGTTTAAATTTCAGAAGTGTGTGACATAGTTTTAGAAAGTCTATATGAGATTCAAGAATTTATGACTAGTGTTGGATAAAACTTTCTCAAATGCGAAAATGAGCTATATAACAATTGTACATCTTGCTGAGATAATCAAACTTGGTATTCAGAGTTGTTTCATCTGAGGTCATTTAGTGTCTCATTTGAACAAGTTTGACCAAGTCCAATTTGGTCAAATGAAAAAATAACACTTTGACTCTAGTATTATGAACTCTAAATGATTTCAAATTGAAAAGTTTAGAATACCAAGTTTGTTAAACTCATCAAGATCTACAATTGTTGTTTTGGTCAACTTTCCATTTGAGAAAGTTTGGACGGTTCAAATTTGTGATTTTTAAATTTCAACGCCTACAAACTAGTTTTCGGAACTCTAGATTGTCTCAAATTGAAATGTTTTGAATACCAAGTTTGTTCAGCTCATCAAAATATACAATTGTTGTTTTGGTCAACTTTCCATTTGAGAAAGTTTAGATGGTTCAAATTTGTGATTTTTAAATTTCAACGCCTACAAACTAGTTTTCAGAACCCTAGATTGTCTCAAATTGAAAAGTTTTGAATACCAAGTTTGTTCAGCTCATCAAGATATACAATCCTTATATAGGCTGTTTTTTAATTTAAGAAAGTTTGAACAAAATGTAGTTCAAATTTCACAAGTGCGTGACATAGTTTTAGAATGTCTATGAGATTTAAGAATTTGTGACTAGTGTTTGATAAAAATTTCTCAAATGGGAAAATGAGCTATGTAACAGTTGTAGATCTTGTTGAGATGATCAAACTTGGTATTCAGATATTTTTCATCTGATGTCATTTAGTGTCTCATTTGAGCAAGTTTGACCAAGTCAAATTTGGTCAAATGAAAAAACAACACTTTGACTCTAGTATTATGAACTCTAAATGACTTCAAATTGAAAAGTTTTGAATACCAAGTTTGTTAAACTCATCAAGATATACAATTGTTGTTTTGGTCAACTTTCCATTTGAGAAAGTTTGGACGGTTCAAATTTGTGATTTTTAAATTTCAACACCTACAAACTAGTTTTTGGAACCATAGATTGTCTCAAATTGAAAAGTTTGAATACCAAGTTTGTTCAGCTCATCAAGATCTACAATCCTTATATAGGTCATTTTTTCATTTGAGAAAGTTTGAACAAAATGTAGTTTAAAATTCAGAAGTGTGTGACATAGTTTTAGAAAGTCTATATGAGATTCAAGAATTTGTGACTAGTGTTGGATAAAACTTTCTCAAATGTGAAAATGAGCTATATAACAATTGTACATCTTGCTGAGATAATCAAACTTGGTATTCAGAGTTGTTTCATCTGAGGTCATTTAGTGTCTCATTTGAACAAGTTTGACCAAGTCCAATTTGGTCAAATGAAAAAACAACACTTTGACTCTAGTATTATGAACTCTAAATGATTTCAAATTGAAAAGTTTAGAATACCAAGTTTGTTAAACTCATCAAGATCTACAATTGTTGTTTTGGTCAACTTTCCATTTGAGAAAGTTTGGACGGTTCAAATTTGTGATTTTTAAATTTCGACGCCTGCAAACTAGTTTTCGGAACTCTAGATTGTCTCAAATTGAAACATTTTGAATACCAAGTTTGTTCAGCTCATCAAAATATACAATTGTTGTTTTGGTCAACTTTCCATTTGAGAAAGTTTAGATGGTTCAAATTTGTGATTTTTAAATTTCAACACCTACAAACTAGTTTTCGGAACCCTAGATTGTCTCAAATTGAAAAGTTTTGAATACCAAGTTTGTTCAGCTCATCAAGATATACAATCCTTATATAGGCCATTTTTTAATTTGAGAAAGTTTGAACAAAATATAGTTCAAATTTCACAAGTGCGTGACATAGTTTTAGAAAGTCTATGAGATTTAAGAATTTGTGACTAGTGTTTGATA
The DNA here is from genome assembly GCF_019320115.1 of Miscanthus floridulus. Lineage (NCBI taxonomy): Eukaryota > Viridiplantae > Streptophyta > Magnoliopsida > Poales > Poaceae > Miscanthus > Miscanthus floridulus. The sequence goes on from NC_089594.1 coordinate 57,957,772, forward strand.
AAAATTTCTCAAATGGGAAAATGAGCTATGTAACAATTGTAGATCTTGTTGAGATGATCAAACTTGGTATTCAGAGATTTTTCATCTGATGTCATTTAGTGTCTCATTTGAGCAAGTTTGACCAAGTCAAATTTGGTCAAATGAAAAAACAACACTTTGACTCTAGTATTATGAACTCTAAATGACTTCAAATTGAAAAGTTTTGAATACCAAGTTTGTTAAACTCATCAAGATATACAATTGTTGTTTTGGTCAACTTTCCATTTGAGATAGTTTGGACGGTTTAAATTTATGATTTTTAAATTTTGACGCCTACAAACTAGTTTTCGGAACCCTAGATTGTCTCAAATTGAAAAGTTTTGAACACCAAGTTTGTTCAGCTCATCGAGATATACAATTGAGAAAGTTTAGACGGTTCAAATTTATGATTTTTAAATTTCGACGCCTACAAACTAGTTTTCAGAACCCTAGATTGTCTCAAATTGAAAAGTTTTGAATATTAAGTTTGTTCAACTCATCAAGATCTACAATCCTTATATAGGCTATTTTTTCATTTGAAAAAGTTGTAGAACAAAAATATTATATTTTCTTTATTTTTATAGGTTCAACAAAAATTTCCTGTCAGTTTGGTCAAAAACCGAGAAAAAATTGAAACATTGACGTTACAATAATGTGATAATAAATTTCCTATCGAATAATATTAGTTTTATTAATTTTAAGTTACAAATATATTTTTGCATTAACAAAATACTTAGTATTAGTAACATTTATATTCTATATTCATAAAAGAAATTAAAACTTTAGGTTACAAAATTTTCTTATTTACAATAAATAATTAGTTAATCAATATTATTTTTTAAAATAAATATTGCAAAGTATTGAAGTTGCTATATAATTAATTGATTAACCTAGTATTAAACAAGGAGAACAAAATCAAAATCCTAGGCCTTTCCAATTACTCTGGCGGGCTGCCAAAATTTTCAGGCCTTCAGTCCCGGCCCAGGCCAGGAACCGGGACTAAAGGGTGGGCGGAATTGCCCGCCCAAAAATACCTTTAGTCCCGGCTAGTAACACCAACCGGGACTAAAGCTTCTTTAGTCCCGGCTGGTAAGCCGAGCCGGGACTAAGGGGTTGGACCTTTAGTCCCGGTTCGGCTTACCAGCCGGGACTAAATGGCGTTTAGTCCTGGCCTATATATATCGAACGGTTCCTGTTCTATTCATCTTCTACTTTTCGATCTACACGTCGATCTCGCCTCTGCCGCGCTCGGCCGTCGAGCTCGTCTCTACCGCGCCACTGCTGTCGTCTACCCCCGCCCGGCCGCACCAATCCGCTAGCATAGCTTCCCGCCCGGCCTCGTCGTCGAGCCCCGCCCGGCGGCCGTCGAGCTCGTCTGCCGCGCCGCGTCGTCGTCGTCCCTCGCTCGGCCGCGCCAATCCGCCCGCATCGATCTCGCCGTCTCCGCCGTACGTCGTCCTCGCGCGAGGTGCTCAGCTCGGCCCCGTGGCCGGCCAGCACGTCCTGCCCGGCCCGCCATCCGCCCCAGCTAGCCTGCTAGCTAGCTGCTCTCGGCCATATTTTTTTTACAAAGTTTCTAGTTTTTTTAGATTGTTTTTGATATATATGTTAGATTAAAATGTTTGTTAAATTTAATTACTAGTTTATTTAGATAGTTTTTAGATAGTTTTTGATATATATGTTAGATTAAAATGTATTAAAATTTAATTAGTAGTTTATTCTTAGTTTTTTAGTTAGTTTTTAGATAGTTTTTATATATGTTAATTAGATTTAAATGTATTAAAATTTAATTATTCTATCTAGATATATGTGTGTTATTATATTTAATTGGATTTAGTAATTATATTCTATCTCTCTATATATATGTTAGATTTAATTTTGTTTTAGTAATTGACACATGCATATTTTATTAGTAATTCTATCTCTATATCACATACATATTTTATTTTAGTAATTCTATCTATATATCACTTGGATATTTTATTAGTAATTCTATCTATATCACATGCATATCTAGAGAGAGATTCTATATGTATACATATGTACTTAATTATTTCTATATGTATATATACATGTACTTATTTCCATGTGTTGAGAGAGAGAGAAAATTGTATCTAGAGAGACATTCTATGTGTTATCACATGCATATCTAGAGATATATACATATGCACTTATTTCTATGTGTTGAGAGAGAGAGAGAGAAAATTGTATCATTCTATGTGTATATATACATGTACTTATTTCCATGTTTTTGGATCGAAAGTGTTTTTGATTCGATTCCAAAGCCTATACCTTATTATTGTTTATCCTTATGAAATATTATGTGTTATTATATTTAATTAGATTTAGTAATTCTATATGTGTTATCACATGTACTTATGTTATGTGCTATAGTAATTCTATCTATGTGTTATCTTGAAGATACAAATGGCTACTCCGGATGATAACTTGAATGATGACATAATGGCAGATATTATCAACGTCGGCACCAATGCAGATGTAGATGACACGAGTCAGTACTTTGCTGATTATGAGGATATCCTGAATATCCCGGTGGTTGAAGATCAATAAATTATCGCGCAAGAAAATACTGGCGAGGTATATTCGATTATTTATCATCTCTTATAGATGCATGCGTACGTAAATTTGTTGTTAATCATTGTGTTTCTACTCATGTAGCCGGTCTCTAGATCTACATCAACCACCGGCAAGAGTAGAAAAGTCCGAGGGCCAAAAAAGCTATTAGAGGGCCGTTTCATAATATCAGAATTCGACACCGACACCGGCAAACCATTGGGACCACATGTTCAGACATATGTCAATCAATGTGGGTTCATTGTAAAGGATAGGATCCCAGTTAGTACTCGTGAATGGAAGCAGAAGATATCCACTCCTAATATTAGTTTTGTATCTGATCGTGACAAGAACCTAGCTTAGAGAGATATCACTCAGCATTTCACATTACAAGCAGATGATGCTTTGAAGGAGCTAGTGAGGGATTGGACAATGAAGAAGATGGCAACATTGTTCCAGAGTTAGAAGAAGACATTGTATAAAAAGTTTATCTTGAAGAATGATACACCGGATTTCAATGCTAAGGCGTTTGTCAAGTTGGAGTCCCATTGGAATGACTTCGTACAATACAAGACATCTCAAGAGAGTGAGGAACGTGTGATGAGGAATCAGCAGAATGCCCGACAGAAGCAATACCATCATCGCATGGGATCAGGTGGTTATAGGAGTGCTATTCCCAAGTGGCAAAACCTAGAAGCAGAGATTACTGCCAAGGGAATCATACCTGAAACAATAGAGAAGAACTGGCCTCAACGCGCGAAGAATTGGTTCTACGCTCATGGGGGAAGCCTAGACCCAGACAATGGCAAGCTAATTTTTGGCCAAAAAATTGAGAGAGCAACACAGAGACTAGCTCGTGCTAGGGAAGAAGCTGATAGTGGTGTTTTCAAGCCCAACAGAGAGAATGATGAATTGACATATGCCCTAGAGAATCCCGAACACGGTGGTCGAACAAGAGGCTATGAGGTAGTTCCGTGGCTACAAGCATTCCTAGTAGACAAGGATACCTACAGAAGCCGCCAAAGAAAGAAGGATGAGGAGGCAGATAGAATCTGTGTATTGGAGCAATTTGTTAATGAGTCACGACAAGCATTGCTTGAATCACGTGAACGAGAAAAATCCCTTGAGGCAAGAATGCAGGAGGAGATCAAGAGGCAAGTGCAGCTAGCAATGAGTCAAATGCAATCGCAATCAACGCCGGGAGTCACCATTAGCCCCGTTGGTCAGATGAAAAGCAGTTGTGCTTCCACGGAGCTACCAGTTATTCAAGATGACGCTGGGTTGCGCTTCCCTATTGATGACATTACCGAGCCTCTAACAATATGTGAGCTGCACATTCCAGATGGTAATAATGCATCAATCATGGTGGCTATCGGGGTTGTATCTCCAATAGACCGAACGAAGACACCAAGAATCCATGGGTCAGTTATTCAACCTGGATATGATAGCGTCTCGGTCGATAGAGTGCTCAAAGGTTATAGTAATGTTCCTCTTGACATTGAAGGCGGTGATGGGGAGAAGACACTAGGAGAAGCAGAGAAGACATTTATTCAATGGCGCAAACACTTCATCATCATTCCTGGGGCGCCACCGCTTCCCCTACCTCACCCTAGGTACGAATGAAAGTAAATGAAATATTATTTTCCATTAATTTTATATTGGCTTAAAAAATAATTGACTCACAACTTATTTTTGTAGCAGGGTCTCCTCCTAGCCTAGCCCAATCATTCATTCCCCATCTCATCACAGCATCGCGGGGGGCGAGACGACTTCATCCCCACGGTGATCTCCAACTCCTACACCAGCCCCATCGCCTCCACAATGATCTCCAACTCCTACACCGGCCTCACCACCTCCACAACGATCTCAAACACCTCCACGCCGGTCTCCAACACCGGCCTCATCGCCTCCACGCCGGTCTCCAACACCACCCCCACCCCCTCCACAGCGACGCACTACAAAGACGTCTAAGGTCCCGGCGGCAAAGAAGACCCCGAAAAAGAGTTATTTCTCAAGAAATACTTCCTGAAAAGACTGATGAGCAAATAGCAGCTGAAGAAGACAAAAAAGTGAAAGATTTTTTTATAGATATCGAAAAGCAGAGACAAGCAAAGCTTAAGGAGAAGCCGTACTTTTACATACCACGAGATCTGTTGAGGCGGAAGGTCGAAGCTCACAAGAAAAAGATGCTTAAACTTTGTAAGCCTCCGCCACTATTAGACTATGACCGCTCCCTCGTGAAGTCACATGATGCAGATAAGAAAAGGAAAATAGCATCAGGGAAGGATGTCCCACAGCTCGGACAACAGAAGCAACCAATGCAAAATCTTGTTGTTGCTAATGAATATGGTTCCAACATAGAAGTCTATCGACCAGACAACTCTGGAGAAGTATCGGTTCAAGACCTTAATGCCTTTTTTGAACTAACTGGTTTAACCTTGGATCAATTGACAGGCAAAGCTCCAATCCAGAACCTGGAAGTTGATACCTGAAAGATTTATAAATTTGGCAAAAGTTTGTACAACCCTGCGGCTCTGAATGAATTGGGTACGCAAATGTACTTGCTCAACCAGTGGTACATGCAGGCGTGTGGCAGGGGTGAGGAGTGGATCTTTGTCAGATTTAGAGACCATCATTACTTCCGTGGCGATGACATCTTACATATTAGTTTCGAAGAATTGCATCAACTATACCACATAGATGCTCTGGACAAATCAATCATTAGCTGCTTTTGTTTGTAAGTGATTCTTACTTTTATTTAATAAACTCACTTCCATGCGTACGTGTATATAATTATCCTCACATGTAACTTATATTTATATACAGATTCCAGATGTCAGAGCTCCAAAGAATACAAGACATCAGTGTTGGCTTCATTGATCCTTATATCGTATTCAAAACCGATATTATTGTCAAGGAGCAGTGGGTATCTGAAAGATAGAAGAATATCATGAGGTTCTTCGTGAAGCAGCACGACAAGACAACAATACTTTTCCCATACAACTTTGAGTAAGTGTTAATAATAATGTAGTCTACATATTTTATGTAATATCAATATAACTTATATGCATGTACGTGTGTGTATAAACCAATGCAGGTTTCACTGGATACTCATTGTCATTGAGTTAAACTCAAGTCGGTTAGTAATCTTTAACTCGTTGAGAAAAGAGCGGGCACTATACCAAGATATAATAGACATTATCCAGTGATAATTTTGATCTCTCGCGTACAACTATTATTGAATAGACTTTGCCATAATTTATTAACGATCGTACATTATTGGTCGCACAGGGTTTGGAAAGAGTTTATTCGGCAACATCGTAAGGATTGCAAGGCACCACTTAATGTAGTTGAAATACCAGTAAGTTGTACTATATATACTTTTCCATGTGTTTAATTACTATATCGTACTTCAATTTACGTGTGAGATGATGAGAATAATCTTCTTCTCGTACAGTGGTGTTTGCGGCAGCAACCAGGTAATAACTTGTGTGGATACTACGTTTGTGAATTTATCACTGCACACATAAGAAGAACTCCTGAAGATGTCCTTAGAGTACGTATATATCAATTTTTTTTATTTATTTTTAAATGAATATATATATATATATATATTAATACTTTTCCTTTTATTTCAAATGCAAGACTGAATGGTTGAAACAAAGGGTCATGCAAAAAGACCATCTGAAAGCAGTTCAAGAGTCAATAGCAGGATTTCTTCTAGAAAAAGTGTTAAATCCCAACGGCGAGTTCTACTTTGATCCTAAGGAATAAATGATGTAAATTAAATATTTATTGATATCGTTATTTTCGAGAACAAGATTATGAAAGTGTTGTGTATATACATATATATCTATAATATATATAGTTTCATACTTTATTCGAATATAATAATGCTCGAGATGAGAATTAGATGTAATTATATGCGTGCGTGTATTTATATTAGCAGCGTAGAATACGTACATAAAAACATATTATATATTAAACAAATATATGTAACTGAACTGAAAATAAATTAAACAAAAAAAAAGAAAAAGAAAAGGAACCTTTAGTCCCGGTTGGGGTTACCAACCAGGACTAAAGTGTGCGGCCACGTTTGCTCGGCTGGAGGGCCTTTAGTCCCGGTTGGTAACACTAACCGGAACTAAAGGTTCCTCTTTAGTCCCGGCTCGATGACCCGGGACTGAAGGTTCCACCTTTAGTCCCGGGATCGTTGTCCCGGTACGGTAACCGGGACTAAAGGCCGTTACCGCCCAGGACAACAAGGCCATCATGTAGTAGTGTGCCCTCATGACCTACTTCGGTAATAACATGTTTGCTGATGCTTCCCATTCTTCAGCATGTTCGTTTGGCTATGACTTGTCGTAAACGATCGTAAATTTTCAGCCAGAACAATATTTTTCTCTTACATAAACCAGCCAGCAGTACTTCTTCACGAATCAGCAACGATATGAACCAGCCAACCGAACAGGCTGCTTAGCAAGCACTACATGTTTATAATTGCATATTGATCGCATTAGTGATATTGGCCAAGAGGTGCGACGCAATTCCAGAGTAGAGAGTAGACCTATTGCTCATGACACAGATCAAGCTATACATCGTACTGTTGGTTGGGTTATTGGTGGCTTGAGAAGGCATATATATGGTGGTGAAGCAGATAAAGAATCAAGGTAATGATGATGATGTAGTGCCCGATCGAGCTGGTAATAATGCAGAAAGCGGGTGGTATAGGACGGACAATTTAATGTAGTGCACGATTTGGCCATGATTCGATCTTATCCTCTGCTCCACAATTACACATCAATGGATAAGAATTGCTCTAAAAAAGGCTAAGAACGTTCTACCACGATTAGGGCACTAGGATGACCTTCAGGACCTTCTACTGAGCCAGTTGATTGGTAGCTTCCGAGCAAAACGCTACCAAAAAAAGGATCAAAACAGATGCAATATATAAAGCACAAAAGTATTGCCTTTCATGAACGAATGAAATAAAATAAAATTCAACAAATATTATCAATATTTAAATATATATTTAGTTAAACATAACACCTTTATGAATTTCAAGTACTTTTTCCCTAAGCAGAGCATCTAACTGCAAACTACTACCTCCATCTAAGAAAAATGGTTTGTCCTCTGTCAATGCTCTTAAGTTTGACTATGTTTATAAAAAATAATATCAACTTTTATGACTCCGAATAGGTATAACATTTCGTCCATGAAAAAAAGCTAGTGATACTTATTTCGTATAATAAATATGAGTAACTTCATAAATAATTTGGTCAAAGTTAGTTAAGATTCTTTGACTTTGGACAAAATTAGAATTGTATTTTTGGGGCAAAGTGAGTAGTTAACAACTAAGATATGGTATTTGTAGACTGCCTGTATGTGTGTTTGATTAACATTTTTACTCAATACTTGATGAATACCTGTACAATGAGTACCTCCCTTGTGTACAAACGAATAATAATCAGAAGGACCACCAAGAGTAGCATCAAGATCAAATCCACTGTATCAACATAATTTCCAATGGAGAATTTAACTCGCGCCTTATGAGTAACTAGGTAGCGTGCCCGTGCGTTGCTACGGGATAACTAAATCTTTTGTACTAAAAACACACGGATCGCACGATAAGATAACAATACTGTTAAATTAAATACCGACGTTAAAGTGACATTTAATTCAAAAAGCAAAGTTTGTGAAATTAATACAGTCACGGAGAGCGCGACGTCACAGGCTTACAAACTCTACTGTATAGACTTTTTCGTGATACGACTAAGATAATATTTTATATTGGCAAAAAAAATTCTACGATATCCATTTCTTTTATACGCCAATAAATCCATAAATAAATTCCGCTGCATCTCCATATAATCATGTACACACATGTTCAAGTATATATGCAAATAGGTTTGTGGCCGTGCGTTGTTACGGGACAGCTAAACTTTTGTACTAAAAATATACGGACCGCACGATAAGATAACAATACTGTAAAAGTATATGACTGACGTTAAAGTGACATTTAATCCAAAAAGCTAAGTTCGTGAAATTTACACAGTCACAGAGAGCGTGGCGTCGCAGGCTCACAAACTCTACTGTGTAGATCTTTTCGTGATACGGCTAAGATCATTTTTATACCGGCAGGAAGAGATTTTCGATATCCATTTCTTTCATGCGCCAATAAATCCACGAATAAGTTCCACCACATCTCCATACCATTCTGTACACGGCACTAGCAAGCGAATTAGCCACAACTAATGTAATTAGTTTTATAATTAGTTCATGTTTAGTCCTCCTAATTGATATCTAAAAATTCATTGTGATAAGGACTAAAGTTTAGTCCTGGGATCCAAACACCCCCTAACTCTCGACTCTGCTGGCTGCTCACTTGCACCACCATACATATGTGCTTGTACGTATATAATCTAATGCCAGAACGTCTAAGATGATCTTTATTGTCCACTCTTTGAAAAAATCATAACTTTAAGGTTACCATTTGTGTATGTTGTAGGATTATGATGCTTTGCACTGATCCATGAGGGTGTCCATGAGAGTCGAAATTTTTGATGACATTATGATGTCTAAGCTTACCAATCTGACATAGACGAACTTGATTGTTAAAATATTTTCAACACTGCTTTCGTATACTCCCTCTATCCTAAAATAGAATTCATTCTCGCTTCCCGAGAAGTCAACTTTTTTTTAACTTCGACCAATTATATATAAAAGAATATTAATATTTATAATACATAATTAGTATCATTACATAGACCATTGAATATATAAAAGAATATTAATATTTGGAGATATAAATGTTGCACGTATTTTTTACAAACCTAGTCAAAGTTGAGAAAGTTTGACCTGCATGCATCCCATAACGACTTATATTTTAGGGCAGAGGAAGTATATGCTAATGGGAGTAGTCAACTAGAAGTTGTGATGAACACAACAATACTTTCATATTATATGCTAATGGGAGCACGAAGAAACGCAGAGGAATAGACCTATATACTAATGATGGGAATATTCATTTAGGAAATTGCAGAAGATTCACCAGTCTCACCATGTATAACCTGCACATCTTTTATTTGGCACCACTGATGTTCTCAAGGAGCAGCCACTTTTTAATTTCAGGTCTGCATGCTGGAAACACTAAAATTAAGGGCCAACCTCATTAAGTCGTCTTGCTTGATCTTTGCCAATTGTCTTGCTTGAGCTTTGCGAACAAATTATACCATTGGCAATTACTAACACATAAAGAGGTAGAAGTTGCAAGAATAAAGCTAGGTGGCCTACTATGCACCTAGCCTAAATTTAATACCCTCCAAATTATGGATAATACCATATGATCTGGTTTACGTGGAGATGAAAGATATGTGACCGAGCGAGAGAGGGGCACCACATGATTGTTTCCTTCCATGCATGATTATTGTTTCCTTCCATGCATGTGGCCTCAGGTGATCGATTTGTTTCCTTCAAAGCAGGCGGGGATCGCAGGGGTGGCAGTTTCTTTTTCTATCGCGCGGTGCATGATTATTGTTTTCTTCCATGCATGTGGCCTCAGGTGATCGATTTGTTTCCTTTAAAGCAGGCGGGGACCGCAGACGTGGGTAGACGGACGAATCAAAACAAATGTCGCACAAAAAAAATATCCACACTTTGTTCTTTTTAGTTGTAGGAGATTTTGAGTGTGTCACAGTAATTTTGAGTGTACCATTGTATCAGGTGGTATTAGTCTCTGGGTTGCTCGCGGTGCATTATTTAAGTTTGTTCAATGGCTGATTATAGTCTTGCTAACCAGAAAATTAAGTGTGTGCCCACACTTTATTTAAAAACATATGATGACCGTTACTATGATTGGAAGATGCAATGGAGGATTTCTTGCGTGGTCGTGGACTCGCGTCACACATGCAGTTGTTCTATGCAAAGAAGACATTTTCTGATAATGTTTCTATGTGGTGGCAGGAATTATATAAAGGACACATCATGAGAGGTGAAGAACCTTGCAGGACATGGAAAACAAAAAGGTGGCTGCTACAGAAGAAAAATTACCATAACCTAAAGATGAGTTAATTGTGCAAGAGAGAGATTTACACACGTGTGATGAATTGTTTTCCACACTAGGGCAGCAGGTTGTGGACGCTTCCTCAAGTTCTCCTCTTGAGCAATTGATTGATACTGTTGAAAAAAAATCCAAATGCACCGTGAGCGACCTAGGATCTAATGCCAAATGTCAAATGCTGAGGGCACACCTACTATGCCCAAAATAATGCCCAATCTTTCACGGTACAGCAATCACACGAAAATAAGCTCTCTGAGAATTTTTAGTAATAAATTTTCAGCAAAGATTTATAATGACCGTATAATCAACAAATCACACCTATTGTCAGACCCAGAGCAAGTGTGCAGTACAACAGCAATTTTTATCTTCACGGCAACAAAGCAGGCAAGCAGAGACAAGTTCTCTTCGTGATTCAACCAGAAACTGAAGAGTCGATATTTTCCTTCAGTGCTACAACCAGTAACTCGAACTCCAATATAGATAATTTAGAAGTCAACAGCAGCCACGAGAAAAGGATCAGCTAACCAGCAGTAGCAATAAAAGAGGAGCAAGAATTCCTCTCCACAGTGACGAGTGACGAGATAAATCAAATACTAGCAGTAGCAATATCAATATACAGAGGGAGTGGCTTACAATAGTTGCAATCTAAACCCTAGATAACTTCTTCCATCCGCAGCCATGGCGAACCACGATCAGAAGACGAGGATTCCATAGAAATCCAGGACGTGCCCAAGACCAAACTTGATCGTGCACAATTCACAGTCCGGAGGCGACGTCCTCTCGCTGTTCGTAGGAGAAACCCTAGACGAAACACTCACAAAATAAAATCCAATCTGACTAATACATGGCTGACTAGCAACACTTTATACGCACGCAGGCGCAGGACACCTTGACACAGGTCGGACTACCAAGACCATGCTAAGACTGTCTCCAATAAGGAGATCCAAACCCAAAATAGGTAGCGAGAGATCTAAAATCAGCCTCCAACAGACTACCTATACGGGAAATCTATTTTGGGTTGCCTGAGAGATACGATCCAAATATGAGTATCCTCTCTCCTGGAAACCCATTTGCAGAAAGGATTCTGTTTTGGATCTTGTTGTTGAAGAAGATGTCGAATATGTATTGAACTTTTTGCCTGTAGCGTTACCTAAACGATGAATGAGTCTTGTATTTTAGATGTTGTTGTGGTAGATAGCCTAATCGTGACTAAAACATGTGCGCACCTAAACGTGCTCAACTACACAAACTATTATATTATATGGAAAGAATATAATATTCCGGCCAAGAGGATAATCACGTCAGGTTTCCTTGACGATCTGCTTGCCTCCTCACAGTACCATTTTGATTTGCATGAAACCAACGTGAATAAAGCATTAAAATAATGGGGCTCTTGCATTCTTACCCCGGTTTTGTATTGAAATTATGATTTTATCCCTACTTTTTTAACTTTGTGAATTTACCCTTGTGTTTTCAAAACGAAGTACCACTTTGCCCCTATTCCGTCATCCCCCCATAATGGTGTTAACTTTTATACAAAATGACAAAGATGCACATATGATTTTGCCCCTGGTTTCTAAAGCTATCTGTGATTTAACCCCTGATTTATAACAAGACATTTATATTGTATTTTAACAAAAAAAAAGGTTAGATTTTGCCAAATAAATTTGGCACAATTTATAATTATTTTAAATCACTTTTAATATTGAAAAATATTTAAAATTTTAGTAGCATCTTAGCAAAATTTTAATAGCATTACGGCAACAATAGGAATCCATCGGTCGTTCCGAGATCACCCCAACACCAACGCCATGAAGAGATAATACTTCTGAAATGATCTCAGCCAAACGTATCTCCTTCGTGCAACACATCAACGGCCAAATGGGACTCCACCAAGAAGCAGTCAAGAAACTTCGAACTGGAGAGCAGCCTCGACGACGACGTAATGGTTGTACAGAGCATCTTCCATCTCACGATCATTTATAAGCTGTGACCCATCTGAAATAATTGAGTCGATATGGTTGTGCCTGTTGCGATGACATGCTTGAAGGTGGTAAAATTTTGTATTTGCGTCTCCTTCTGCTAGAAAGAGGATTCTGGAGCGTTGTCGCGCAATGGTGCGGGACAACGAAGCTAGGCCAAGCACCTGACGTTTGAGGGCACGGTGTAAGTTGAACTCCCAGGAGTCTAACGGCCTTCTCTCTTGCTCACCATCAAGGCATAAGATAACCTCCCTCGCCATCGCAAGCTGCATTCTGATATTACTGAGCTTGGAATTGCTCCAGCTACGTAGAGCCTTGGCCACGTTACGGAGTTTGTGGTCCAGGATGCGGAAAGGATCAGCGCCGATCGGAGTAGACGCCCATGCGGCAGCGACGACCTCCATGTACCCCGGTAGCTTGATCCAATACGGCTCGAACTTGAACCTTTGTTTTGCTCCATTGTAGACATGGTGATGCAACAGCAGAGGGCAGTGATCAGAACAGTCGGAGGAGAGCGGTTTGAGGACATGGTTGGGGAAGGCAGACAGCCAATCCACCGTGGCGAACATTTCTATCCAGGAGCTCCAGTGTTGGCTGTTCTCTGCGGCTGGACCAAGTATATAATCTCCCCACCATGTTGATTTCCTCGAGCTGTAGCTGGTCCAGGAAAGCCCGGAAACGCCGCATACTGCGCCTATCAAGCCTGTCATTATTTTTATCCTGTGCCCGATAAATCATATTGAAATCGCCACATAGTAACCAAGGGCCCAATGAGGCGGCCCTGAACTGTCGCAGCTCACATTGAAAAATTATGACTTCAAACACTTCCCAGAAGCAGTGTTATGTAACTTCCATTCAGCTCAAGTACTCAATCGGAGATCCAGCTTGAATCTCATTGCTTTGCTCTGTCAGAAAGTGCCTTAGGAATTATGTGTGCAATCGGTATATGATCACAAATTCGATGTGGCTTCTACATTGAGATATTCAACATAATTGTCCAAGGCCTTGTTTAGTTGGCGTTTTTTTTTGGAAAATAGTACTGTAGTAATTTCGTTGTTATTTGGCAATTAGTGTCCAATCATAGTCTAATTAGGCTTAAAAGATTCGTCTCGTGAATTTCGTCTAAACTGTATAATTAATTTTATTTTTTATTTATATTTAATGCTTCATGCATGCGTCCAAAGATTCGATATGACGGGGAATCTTGAAAAAATTTGCAAAATTTCTGGAACTAAACAGGCACCAAGAGTCCAAGAGCGAAAAACATGCTGAAACCAAAACCGAAAGTAGGAAAACGATGGTTGTACTGTACATGCTTTCTTCAGCAGCTCTCGGTGCTGTAGAGAATAGGAAATATTAGACTCATCCGGGAAAACTCCTGGAGGCAATTATGTGGTAGCAAATCACCACAATAGTTCTGCAAAACGAGGTTAAGAAGATTGATTGCACCAACCTAAGTTAACCATCTCAGAGCTTTTCATCAGATGAAGACGCTGGTAGCTTTCCACACATTCTGTAATCAGAAAGCTGGAAGGTCAGAATCATCTAGGATGACTTGTTGGACTTACTCATTTGAGGGGATATTTTGCGTCAAGAACGTATCCGTCAATCTCAAGCCATCTCAATGTTCCTGTCATGCTCTGTTTTTCTTTTTCTTTTTTAAAAAAAATCCTACCCAACCTGCAACGCCAAGGCTTGGGTGTTAATGGCACCATAGGATGATAGAAGCCAGCAAACACAGGCATTATGGTTTAGACTTTCTCAACAAAAAACAGAGCAGCGATCCAAAGTAAGCATATACTTCTTTTCCAAAGAAAGTACTATTAACGCTTCCATGCTCTTCATGAATTTTGGCACTTCCCAACATGGTCCGAATTCAGTAGCATCTCAATCCTGCAAAACCATGAAATATGACTGTCTTTGGCTTTCTATGTTATAGGGGTGATGGTAATAGTCATCGAAAACATATTCAACTGACATTTTCTCTACTGCCATATATCACAGTATGAACATGATAGGCTAAAGCCTTCACCATGATGGTTAGAGATTATACTGTCACAAACTTGCTTTAGTTTTAACAGGCAAAAAAATCAACTTTCCTAGGAAATCGTGTCACATGAATTCACTTCACCTTGAGATTGGCTGCTTCAAGGTTAGATCCTCTTAAGTTGGCTTGTGTAAGATTTTAGCAGTCTGAAAATCCATTTGCATGGTCAATAAGATGCACGGGTAATAATCAGATTTTGATATTTATGGTTTACAGCCTACTAAAAGCCAGTTGATATGAATCTTTTATTTGCACCAATCTAGGTAAATAATACAACATTATCCCTATGAAGGAAAACAAATGCTAGAGACATAGTACATTTGACAAAGATATTCAACAACAGTACAGTTATCAAGAACCAAAAAATTAAGGAACAGAATTAATGTGAGAATTGTTGCCTTGCAAGTTGGCACTTCGAAGAGATTAGCTCCAATAAACTCACACCTGTTATTCTGAAGCTGTGAACATGAATGCCAAATGAGAGAGTGAGAGAGAAGCCACGCTGTTGCCGATAAGAATGGTTTCTTACTCACGCAAATTTGCATTTTGGAAAGATGAAGACAAATCTTCCACCTGCCGATAAGAATATAGAGGTACAGTATAATCAGTAAAATGTTTCATTTTATATAGCAAAAAACTTAGCCAAGAACTAAACTAAGAAGCTCTTTTTAAGAAATCTGAGACAAAATTAAAACATTTATACGGTCACGGACAAATAAATTAGCATAGTTTCTACAACCTGCTACTGCTAAGATGGCAAACAACACGAAATCCGGGTGCTAGTCAGGGGTGGAGGACCTAGAAAAGCACCCATAATTTTCACAAAAAAAGTATCAGAGTTAGTAATAGAATTAATGCATGCATACGCTTGTGATTAGGTCAGATCGAAATACAAATTGCTAAATAGATTAAGCTAGGGTTCATCTGGTGCTCGGCTTGGCACAGCAGGAAGGGAGGAGAAAGGGTGCTTCCTTCAACTATATCGCCAAGGGAGCTCGCGCTACCGGGGGATCTCGTGCCGCTGCTTGGGGGAGCTCGCGGCGCAGCCGGGGATCTCGCGCCGCCGTCCTGGATCTCCAGTGGCAGGAACTCGCCGTCGCCTTCGTTGCCGTCCTCGTTTCCGGCGAGTTCGAAGGTGAAATCCTTGTAGCGGGGGCGAGGGCAGGATGGCGGCGGCGGCATGCGAGCAAGAGAGCGAGAGGACGAGGGCGAGGGCACGAAGGCAGTTCCTGTTGGCGACTTGGCGTGGGGTCTGAATTTTTTATTTTTAACCCTTTTTTTGAAAAAAATTCACAAATATGCCCCTGTAGGAAAGATTTCAAAATCTGGACCCTTAGCTCGGCGCCATCGATGCTGGCGCCGAGCTAACACGTCTCAGCGCCAGCGTCCTTGGCGCCGAGCTCTTGGACTCGAGACCAACGTGGCGGTGACATGGCAGGAAGCTCGGCACCAGTCACCCTGGCGCCAAGCTCGGCGCCATAGATCTTGGCGCTGAGCTCGGTGCTAGGGTGACTGGCGCTGAGCTTGTGTTTTAACCCCTGCCCCAACCTTCCTGCCCGAGCCTTCTTCCTCTTCTTTCTCCTCCCTCTCGGGTTTTTCTTTCCCCACTTCGCCCTACCTGATGAATCGGCATATTGGACCTTGGAAACTTTGATTTGATCCGTAGATCTTCGACAGCAAGGTATCCTCGCTCCCCTCCTAGTTTTTCTCACCTCGATTCGGTATATATTAGTCAGAATTTTCAACATAAAAATCATCATTACTTAGGGTTTCATGCAATTTTTAATATTTGTATTAAACCTAGGTAACCACAATGCATGTTGTTATGTTTTATGGGTTCATTGTTTTGCAAAACATTGGAAACCCTAGGTTTAGGGTTTAATGTTAATTGCTTTTGGTTCTTAAAACAAAATTGGTTATATTGTAGCTATGGTTCTCATTAGCATTAATTTATGATGTTTTGATTTTTGTTTGTTAAATTACATCTGTTTTGTTAGATGCAAGAAATGTATCGGGAGGAATTTTGGCGAAAACAGGGTCGTCCTCAAGAATTATACCCCAACGCGTCTAGCAAAGATGCCCTCGTCCCTCCTGACCTCCCTGTCCCTAACTGTGACTGTGGTTTCCTGGCCCACGTGTTTCAATCGAAACATCCGGACACAGCGACGCGTTGCTTCTACACATACAGTCGTTTTAATGTAAGAAATAGTTTCCACTATCTTTTTTCTTTATTTGTGTAAGTATGCTACTAATATTTTGTTGAAATCTCATTGTGTAGGACCATGAGATGTGCTTTTTGTTTCAGTGGATTGATGGTGCAGACAAGATTGACCCTAGCTACCTCCTTTTCGACGATTGGTTTAGAGGAAGACATCCATGTGAGCACTTCAAGCAGTGGGTTCCACCCCCCTAACCCCCACCAGTGACGGCTAAGGAGAAGCACCTAGCTGCAGTTAGACGACTCAAGGAACCTCCTCTGTGCAAATGCGGAGATCGAGCCGTGATAAACCCTGTGAATACTTTGGAGTTTATGTGTCCGAACAAACACGAAGTAAGTGGAAAGTGTATATGTTTAAATGTTTAGCTCTATGTGAGCGTGTACTAATGTCACCTTATTTAGGTGTTTTCAATGGCGAAGTGTCGTTTCAAGGAGTGGTTGTATGGTCCTAAGAACCAATGGCCAGAAAAACTGCGAAAGGTTAAGGAAAAGAAGAAAGAAAGGGTAATTTACAAAGCACCTCCTGTCATGTGTGAATATGGTGTTAAATCCAACTATGGCCTAGTCCCTTCGGAGCTTGGAATAGGCCATTATTGTGGCTATATGGTTGACTTAATGAGGTTTGTTATTTTTGCGGTAAACATGAAATCGTATTTTGTTTGTTTTGCTAAGACATATATGATATAATTTTTCGTTTGAACAGAGCACTAGAAAATGCAGGTGGGAATGTTATGATGGTCAAGCTAAGTTCTTGGATGAACTCAAGGGGAGGCAAGTAATTGCATGGAAGAGGGGATATTGACCTGACTACGTCAACCTATTCGTTAAATATCACAAAGAAAAGATGTGTGAGTTTGCTAGACAGCATGGTATTTGTAACCCGATCGATGTTGGGTTTGACAAATAGGGATTGGAAAGGCGGATGACATTAGAGGAGCAAGGGAGGAGACAAGAGTACAGATGCAGGCCTTGAATGAGCATGTTGTTGTATTATATGCCAGTGAGTGCTTGAAAGCCTTTTTTTCGTTGCCTGATTTGAAATGTAATATAATCGCGTTGCTAACTGATTGCATTTTATACATGTAGGGATTGGATGCAGCGAGGAACATGCCGTAGAGGTGGCTCGTGCAAGTTATGAGGAAAAGAAGTTAGATGAGCATAGATCGTGGGCTGGTCGCACCGTTCAGTCACCGATTGTGTTGTCCGATGAGGGGGCACGAGGATGAGGACGACACTGGCAGACTGAGTGAGCTCATTGCTCTAGCAGAGGCGGGCTTGCAGGCGGAGGAGGCTGAGAATGACACTGGCAGACTGAGTGAGCTCATCGCTCTAGCAGAGGCGGCTTGCAGGTGGAGGAGGATGACGATGCGTTCTTCACTCAGGCCATAGAGGTTGCAGATGAAACAGAGGCTACTTACTACAGACGACACGCGGGTTAGAGCAATGCAGGTGAGCCTAGCCACAACAACAAGGTTGTGGTAGTGGACTGGTACTCGGATGATGAGTTGCTTACTTAGTATGTTTCAGATTGAGGATTTGGAAGTGCATTTGCCCCCTATGTGGGTTTTGGTGTATTTATGACATCCAAATTAGGGACTAATGTGATCTTAATGAGATATATCGTAGCTATTACTCAGTATGCGCTCTCTAATGGTTTTATTTTTGTTTTTGAGTTTAGGATCCACCGCACTATAAAGAGGGATGCATACTTAGTTGGTCTGAGGAAGATAGAGTGCTCAAGCATAAAAATAAAATCAAAAGAGAGACACTCTATCAGTCCATGAGCACGTAGAATATTTTTCAGTGACTGTTGGTGTCGGAAGTCCCAATGTAAGCCAGAACTCCTGATAGTCGAAAGTCATGACTCATGCCAGAAGTCCTGATGCCCAGTCACTTAGCCTGCGCAGTGATTGTGGCCGTCGGAAGTCCCGACCCAAGTCTGTACGATACGATTGGACTATACATAATAAAAGTTGTGCTTCCTTGCATACCAGTATTATGTCAGTGAAGTGATAAATCGCTGTTGTCCTTATAACTGAAAAGTCTATTTTCATTGTCTGAAAAGCCTTTATTCGTTCACTATTACTTGAAAAGCCTAGATTCATCTGCAAAGCGTCTGTATGATACGATTGGATTGTACACGTTCTAATAAATTTATATTTAATCTGTGTACTACATTTGTGCCTTTTTAGCAGTGTAGAATGATTAATGGTTCATGGAAAAAAATCACAAGAGTTTCTCTTATTTCAGGAGCATCCACAGTTACAAACAGAGACATCATTATATAATCCAAACATGTCCTGCATAGTCCAAATAGTCCACAATGTCCATACAGTCCCAAATAGTTATAGAAAAGTAAATACAAAATCCATAATAGTGCATACTAACATCTACCATAACCCTCACTGCCTCCTACTCTTACCCTTATCCTTGTGACCGAGAGCGCTCATACCTAGAGTGTAAGGGTCAGGTGGACGGTGTCGCCTAGTGCCTAGAGGCTGTGTAGACTGAGTCGAGGGAGCGTCATGGAGTTGAGAGGGGCCAAGCTCCTCATGCCTCTGGTCCACGAACAAAATGGCCATGAATAGAGGCAATGATTGAATATAATACCTATCAACCAACGTAGTTATGGCCGCTGAGTTGAACTTGGGCAACCCACGACGAACCTAAAAAGAGATGACATCCAGGCCAGCTCTTTGCAGGAAAGGAGTGTACCAGTCGTCGTACCGCATGTCCAAGAACCTATTGTGGGTTCTAGGATGAAGGAGCGGAAGGTCCTGCATGTAATAAAACATAGTCTCCTGTTACTTCACGAACACATATACGTTCACCAAAATTTAAACAAAACATATAGATTATTACCTGCCCCTACGCTATGAGACATCCTCGGTGGGTCGCCTCGTACGTCAGGTCGAGCAGGTGGAATTGCGCCATCCTACAAAAAGAGTTAATGTATTAGAAATTCAATATACAATGAAACATGAGCTTAGAAATGTACAAGTAATTGACACAATTACAAGCATAAATTGAGACATGCATAATTAATTAAATAATTACGATAAATATGAAATAATAAAATCAACCAATAGTCGCACCTCACTAATCTACCAATGACAACTTTGTGAATTGTGGCCAAGTCTACCACACTTGCTGCACTTGTACTGCTCGGGGTCAGTAACAAATGGGTTCCTCTCCCACGCCTCGTTCTTTCGGGTATCTGATCCATAACCATCCTGTGCCTCGTCCTCTTCCTTGATCCACGCTTGTTCCAACGGTAAGCTGGATCTGCAATGTACTTCGGCCCATCATATGGAGGCCACTCTCCAGGGTCCCGAAAAGGCACGAAGCGGGGGCTCCATGTGTGCACAAGCGTATCAACACTGAACTCATGAGGTATCCTGCTCTCGATATTATAGTTGCGATGCCTAGCTGCAGCCACCAAATGTGAACATAGAAAGTTGTACTGCCTTGGTTTACCACTAGTGCATTTGAAATCTTGGAGGACAACCACATGCATCCTCGAGCCCTAGCAACCATCTCACTAAATGAAGGCATATCATTGAATAGCATATGCACGCTTTGCATGTCAACAAACTCAACATATCCATAGCGATCGTATTTAATGGTGTCTCCATGATATATGGTCACTAGGTTGTCCATCTAGTTCAAACACATAACGAAACACATGTCCTTTAGTCCAAATTAGACGATAGATAGTACCTAACAAGTACTTTCTAACTACAAACTAATTAAATATGATAATAACTACATACATAGATACAATGTACTAACTAAATAGCTAGATCATATTTAGTTAACTAAATATGTAACTACCAATCTAAGTAGCTATCTAACTATATCTATGTACTTATGTATCTATGTTTCTATCTATCTACACATCTATCTCACTAGATTACTAACTAAATCAACTACCTGGGTCATCACACTAACTAGTAAATAACAAATGCCAAAACTACTACACTACAATCAAAGCTAACTAAGTACATATATGGCATATTCATAATTTTTACCTTTCCAACGACGGAGTCGCGGACGTCGACGGAGTCGCAGCGGACGCCGGGCGTGGGTCAGGCCAACAAGCCAGGGCGGCGGTGGCACAGCCGGGCGCTGCAGGGGCCGGGGCCGGAGGTGGCGTGTGGCGGGCGCGAGATGGCTGGCGCTCTGCGCAGCGAGGCGGGCACGGCGGGCACGGCGCCGGCGGCGGTGACATGGCGCGGGCAAGGCGGGCGCGGCCGGTGGTGGCACGACGGGCATGGCGCGGCGCGGGCAAGGCGGGAGCGACCGGTGGTGGCACGGCGCTAGCGCGGCGTGGTGCGGGTGAGGCAGGGCGCGGGCGGCACGGCACGACGAGCGGCCGTGGGCAGCACGGCGCGGGCGCAGGGTCCGGCGCGGCGCGGGCGAGGTCGAGGCCGCGGCCAGCCGAGGTCTGGAGAGGGCGCGGACGCGTGCGCGTGCGGGGATGGCAGTGGTGCGCGGGTTTGGGCGCGGTTGGTGCGAGAGAGAGAGAGGGAGAGCAAGACAGAAAGGAAAGGAGGCCCCATACGTATGGCATACTTGGCGCTCGCCACCCTGGCACCGAGCTCAGCGCCAAGATCTACGGCGTCGAGTTCGGCGTTAGGGTGACTGGCGCCGAGCTTGCTGCCATATCACCGCCACGTTGGTCTCGAGCCCAAGAGCTCGGCGCCAGATGACGCCGAGCTAAGGGTCCAATTTTGAAATCTTTCCTCTAGGGGCAAATTTGTGATTTTTTTTCCAAAAAAATGGCTAAAAAATAAAAAATTCGGGCGTGAGGTGACTGGGTGAACCACCATATTACCCTACGTTGAATAAAATCAACAAAAATGACTATTTTACGGACATGATTGGAGGCGATAGAAAGTCATCCCCGCCATTGTAAAAGATCTCGAGAGAGAGGCTTAGTCCGAGATTGTGAGGAAGTGTCCACGGCGCACAGTTTCTTCTCAGCTCACCATCGTATTCCCTAACATTCTTTTGTATACTCAGGGCGTGATTGGTTGCAGAGCAAGGCTTAATCCAGGATGGCCGGGCTATGCAGGACCAAACAAGCTAGGTTGAGCTTGTGCATGTGGTCGTGTTTGTCTGTCTTTGCT
This sequence comes from Miscanthus floridulus, assembly GCF_019320115.1. Lineage (NCBI taxonomy): Eukaryota > Viridiplantae > Streptophyta > Magnoliopsida > Poales > Poaceae > Miscanthus > Miscanthus floridulus. Next base: position 57,979,802 of record NC_089594.1, read on the forward strand.
ATTGGTCTAGTACAAGACAGGATTGTATTTGGTTGCATGCATGCATCAGTGTTTTTGATGTCTGACACATGGGTCCCTACATCATGGGTGAATGAAGTCATTTTGCACCATGAGGGAAGGAGAAATCTAGAAGACAAGGCGTGCGGGATGAAGGAGGGCAGATGAATGAAAAGATGCAGGCAAAACGTGCAAGCAGGGGAACCCAGCATGGCGCAAGTGCAAGGAGGGATGCAGAATGCCCCTTCGGACACCCTGGTTTGGGCAACCAATCACCCCCTCATTGTAGCTTAGGAATGGCCCCAATTCGCCTTGCCCAGGTGGCAGTCTCTTACGAACCAGCACGGTGTCAATTCTGCATACGTATCTGCCTAGAAGGTAGCTACTGTTCCTTAAGCCTCTCTAATACATGCCTCGACATGGATCTTGGCCTCATTCCCAGCACTGGAAATCTAAAATTTGCTGATGCTTCCCATTCTTAGCAAAGCACGCGTTTGTGAAATGCAAAGAGGTGCAACCCAATAGCAGAGTAGAGAGTAAACGACCCTATTGCTCATGGCAGGGATGGAGCTATATAACCTAGGGTTGGTGGCTTGAGAAGGCGAATATATGGTGGTGAAGTAGCAAAAAGGAATCAAGAGCTAGAAATGTAGTGCCCGAGCTGGTAGTAATGTAGTGCTCCAGCATGGTTGTTAAAGTGTGGGTGGTAACTAATGAAGAAGATTGGTGGTGGCTGGTGATAGAGCAGCAGATGTTGCCTTCATCACCTTGCAAATGCGACTTGCATTGATAGCTCCATGTGATTTGCTTTTGGACATCATTACTCTTGAGTCATGTGTGCCGTGCACTTCATGATTTATTTATGTGACATTGATTTTCGCCGAAAAAAGAGAAAGCTTTAGGTGACATATTGAGGTGTCGAGTAAAGAAGGGCTAGGCCTCTGGTTTCATTTCAATACTTACTGGACTAGTCCACTCCTGTCTTCTGCAGACATGCACAAGTATTTGCGTAGTGTCAATACATAATGCAGCTTCCGTTCTTGACGCATTATATAATATTATCAGAGTACTTCGGTCGAAATTTTGCTGTATTATTATTTTTTGAATGGATGACAACAGAATTGCAGTGATTTTTATTGACGAGAAAAAAGGGAAACAAAAGGAAAGCAAGAAACGACACCACCAAACAGCCCGACCACGACTACCAACGAACCAAATAGAAAAAACAACCAACAACAACAAAACTAAAAAAGCTAGCTTCTGACCACATTGCGAATTCGAATTGTTGGATGACATCTTTGATCAAGATAGCCCATTTGGCATGGCTGCAAATCCTTATGTTGGAACTTTCTTGAATTTTTTTTGGTCCAAAGGTTCCGCTAGACATAAATTAGAATCCCATCGATGGAAGCCATTTGAGTTCTGCCAAATTTCACTAGACATTTTCTCCAATATTAGTAGACTAAATCATTTGGGGCAATGTTCCAAATTTTGTCCAAATTGAACCAGTTCTGGATTATACGCCATAATTCTTTGGTAAATGTGCATTCTTCACAAAGGTGAACTGTGGTCTCTGGTTTGTTCTTTCAAAGTTTACCGACTGGGTCATGTGGCCATTTTGTTTTCTATAGGTTGATTGCAGTTAGAATTTTGCGATGTATGTGCGTGACCCAAGAAGTGGCATTTTCACTCTGCCTTTGCTTTCCATATCGGCATAATTTTGCCGCACAAAAAGTTTCATTTAAACCGAATTTGGTACATCCTCTTTGTGAGTTTGGGGCAGCTGTCCATTTTAATTTTATCAGCCCCCGTGCTCAACATTTCCTGCAAACTTATAAATGGCTTCCTAATTCCCATAGGTTCACAAATTCATGAATCTCAGTAAGGGAGTGGATTCGTGTGAACCATAATTTTCTGTCATAACGCTGTGCCAACCATAATTTTCTTTTGGATAGCAAGCTTTAGCACATAGAGTCGGAGCAATGTTTTTGGCTGTGGCCTTCTTCTTGTTCGAGTTTAAAGTCCAAACCAAGCTGTTTTCCCCTCTTCAACAGCCAACTCGGCCATTGTCGGAGGGTTTAGAAGCAATGCCTGGTTCACCCTTGCGCCCCCACCCCCCCAAAGTGTGGTGGAGGTATAGACCATGGATTCTCAGTTCCTTGCCCTGCGCCGTGTGTGTGTGTTCAGCACTGCACCTGCGAGCTGCCGATCCAGGCGGTGGTTTATAACTTCATATAATGATGATTAGGAGTGGTATCTGAACAACGAGAAGGGTGCAAAGACGTCGATAATATCGACTGAGCATGCGTAGAATATTCGTCCGGAGTTTGGTAACATCCAGCGGCTGGCTGGCCAGCCGGCACGCACGTACAAGGATGCTTAGTTTTGCTTTTCTAATCCATCCCAAGTTTTTCTAATTGCCAATTATGTTTGGCCCATCTTTTTACTTGGCTTCTTTTTCATCATTTCCATCTGTCCGCACACTTTCCTGTTTTTCTTTATTTTTAAGATAAGTGTATCTGCCTCATATCCTTTAAACAAGGCCTAGGACTAAGTGGGATCCGGCATCTGAGCGATCAGTGGAGTACATAAATGGCAGAACTCTCAGGGATATGTGCATTATTGGCCTAACCCCTAAATACTTGTTGTGCAGCCTGAGCCTTACCTTCAGCCTCAGCTTGTTGTGAAATGCGGAGGAGCATGTGGTGCCGTTTGCCTTTCACCATGTGTCTCCCAAAAGGTATCCACCCATCACGCGCAGTAGCTAGCTGATATAGCCTCCAAGAACACACATGTTTGGACTAACTTGCTGATTCCTCTCACTCCTAGCTGTATGCATGGTTCTATGACACAGTTGGAGATAGTAACCTAGAGAATGGATCGAGCTCTGGCCTGCCAAATGACCAAGGATTCTGGGTGGCGGTGGACGAAGGTTGGGATTGTTTTATAATAAGGGCATGAGACCCGAGAGGGCTGTTACCTAGAAAAGGTGTACTCCCTCTATATTAAAAAATGAAGTCGTTTTGGATAAGGCTTAGGATCAAACATTGGGAATATAAATCATGAATAACTTTTAAGTTGTTGAGTTTGTAAATGTAAAAATCATGCGTATAGATTTGTCTTGAAAAATACTTTCACAAAAATTTACATATATCACTTTTTGATAAATATCTTTATAAAAATAAGTAGTCAACGTTATGCTTTGGAAACCACGTCGCTATCCAAAATGACTTTATTTTTTAGTACGGAGGGAGTAATAAATAATGACTGATGGCCGGGGTTGTAGTGCAGCAAGGGAAATCAATGAAGATCTGATAATTAAAGTTGGTGGGTCGGAGATGATTCCGATTCATTTATTAAAGACACAAAGCGATGAACTATATGGCATAATCACGTACTACAGAATGTCCTTTGTTAATCAAATCGCAGTACATGTTTTCCGTATAGCATCGTGACCGTGAGTCTGCCATATATATACACAAAGGTAAGGAAAACAGAGATAGGGTGATTTTAGTTTGAGCCAAGAAGGGTCTTCATCCCTCTGTCCTGAAGTTATAACTATTCCTAAAATTTTATGTACATCTTACGCAACAAGTGAAAGCCTATCTTGTTCATTTTGAAACAGCTGAAACACCACCTAATTGCCGTAATTGCAGTCTGGCAATTGGCTAGTCCATTTATATATTAAATTTTGATGACTTGTTTATCCAGGTCTTGTCTATGTTTAACTTTAACATAAAAATTAAATGTGTGTTGAACCTTAATTCGATACCAACTTCTACATAAAATACCTGTGTGTTTAAAGCATCTTTATATATAGTTCACCCCATTAATCTCAGGGGTTCTCTTAACTTTGAAAATCATTAAGCTAATAATACTGCAAATATCTAAAAATGCTCACCGATTCTGACTTTGAGTAAATGGAGTCTAAAGCATGTTTGGATGAGATTTAGATACACGACTAGACAAAAATTGTGTTAAAATAAACACACTAATTGGATAAATAACCAAACATGCTCAAAATAAGATCACGCTATCTTTGGCCAGACTATCAAAATTTATTAAGCACGTCAATCCTATCCAGTATTTCAGTTCATATTACCATGAGTAAGTAATGGTCTGGTCCAGCTTTGGTGGCCTCCTCGCTAGCTTACAAATTGCTTAACTACCACTACTAGAGAAATGATCTTTCGTCCATGGTCAAAAAGTAATTAGTCCCGGTTTTAATATTGCAACATTGACTAAAGTGGGACTGGGACCTTTAGTCTCGGTTTGTAATATAAACTGGGACTAATTCCACCTTTTAGTTCTGGTTTGAGACACGAACCCAGACTAAAAGTGTGAGACATGAACCCGGACTAAAGGTATCTTTAGTCCTGATTTGTGTATCAAACCCAGATTAAAGGTGCCTCTAGAGTGAATTTAAAAATAAAGCATATCTTATTTAAGTCAGATGTGTGGTGGAGTTGAGATGGCAACGTGCGCAAGGTCTGAAGTGAGAGATCTTGAGTTCGAACCTTTACTCTCGGTTGTAGGAATCGGGACTAAAAATCGAGACATTTAGTCCTGGTTACATAAGGGCTAGGAATCAGGATTGAAGACAGTTTCTCCCATAGTGTACATATTTCAATTATAGCACCAAAAAAAATCATATGAAAGAGTGAAATACCCCTTCACACAAGGCTAGTTTGTTGGTGGCTAACATGCTTTTGAGAATATAAACAATTAATTGATATATCACCTTTACTCTCGGTTGTAGGAACCAGGACTAAAAATCAAGACTTTTAGTCCTGATTACATAGGGGTTGGGAATTAGGATTGAAGGCAGTTGCTCCTGTAGTGTACATATTTCAGTTATAGCACCACAAAAAAAAACAATATGAGAGTGAAATACCCCACAAGGCTAGTTTGTTGGTGGCTAACATGCTTTTGAGAATATAAACAACTAATTGATATATCGTTTAAGAATTATGCTTAACAGATTGTTCATGAGTTTTTGTTCATCCAAGACTATTTGGACGACCACCTCATTTTCTTGATTAAAATTAGTCCAAATGAAATAATATTATATTAGATACTTCATATGAAGCAAAGCAACATGTGAGAGAAAAACTTTGCCTGCACAAAACATAAGAGCTAAGTGATAAATACGTACACGAATTATCCATGGCTTCACGTGCAACAAAATAAATGTTAATGTTGCATGGATCTTTTGATGTTATATATATATATATATATATATATATATATATATATATATATATATATATATAATATAACAAATTAGAAACAACACAACTATCCTGATAAATCAAAAGGTCTTAAAAGTAAACTTTGAATACAAATACAAGAATAAAATACAATTTGTGGAAGCTTAACAAGATCATGTAAGAAAATTTTTGATAAAACAAATAGTTCACTAAATGAAAACAACATAAAAAATGTACTCATTTATATATTTGATAATAGAACATGTCTCTAAATTGAGTTAAGAGATGGGCCATGTTCCAACATATTTTGATGTATAAATCCATCTCCAGCTAGACCCCTAGACCAGCCACTACCCTATTTTTGAGGATCGAGGGGCAAAAAATGCCCTGTAACTTGTAGGGCCCCTACTATGGTCCTTAAAAATAGGAGGCCCTCAAAACCCATCTTCAAGCCCTCATGCATGTGAAATTTTAGGTTGCCCCTAAATTAGTTTTTCCTGATTGGAACACCCACCACCATCTTCTTCTCCGATCTGCGCCACCTCCCGAACTGCGCCGGTGTTTGGGCCATTGTCGGCCGCTCTAGCTGGACTGTGGTCCCAAGATACAGCGGCGAGCTACCTTTGTCATGGTCTCCATCTGTCCCAATGCTCTTTGAATCCTAGCATGGTGGCCCCTTCTCTAGGCGCGGCCCCTTCCCAGGCATAAGCACCACCTCAATGGTATCCCTATCTCGGCATCCTCCTCCATCGGGAACCTTCTCCTATCGTCCCCTAGCCCTGGTGTCCCTCTCCTGGGAGCCCCTAGCATAGGCAACTCTCTCCTGGCGGCTTGTATAACCGCAGCACCTCTACCCATAGAGGCCTTGCGCTGAGCTTCCCCTTGCTCAGAAGCCTACCACCACCTCTCTCGACATACACCCCTTGAACACAAAGGCCTCCCTCCCGGTGGCCCCTTGCCTAGCTTCCCCTTGCTCACAAGCCTGCCACAACCTCTCTCGACATACACCCCTCGAACACAGAGCCTCCCTCCCAGTGTCCCCTTGCCTAGCAAGCCGCCTCCACCACCCTCAAGCTTAGCCTCTACCCATGTGCCTTCTAAGCAGCTCACCTCTTCAAGGTGAAAAATTGCTCCCATTTTCATATCTTGTTTTAATTCAGTGTATTTTAGTTCATAGTTTAAAGTAAACAACATTGCTGAAATATGATTCATGTGTAGTTAATTTAGTTCAATGTTGTCAACGTTTTTGGTGTTCTTTTAATTTTAGAAGGTTTCCATAGATGATGAGGATTTAATTAACAAATGGTGGGGTGAAGAGGAATCCAATGGCGATGACTTGGGGCCCGTTTCACAGGGATCCATATTCTTGTAGAAACATTTCATATGGAGAATTAGAATAACTAGACTGTTTGGACGTAGAACCAGAATCACTGCAAAACCATGTTTTCACATATTCACGTTTGTGGGCAGAAAAGTGAGAATCGTTCGGAACTGTTTCTAGAAAAAATGTTTTACCTATATGCTGTTTGGCTTGGATTCTCTAGATTCACGTGAGAAGCAGAACCGTTTGAAGCACCCAAACACACCCTTAATCATGGAAGTTGCATGTGTTGACGATCTTCAATGGAGAAGGCAAAAGATGATTAGATGAGGATCAATTACTAACTGGTACGTTCTAAGGGGCCTCCATGGGGGCAATTTGCCTATGGTTGCGGATTCCTTAGCACGTTGAGGAGGGTCTCCAAGTGTAGCAACTCGTTCTAAGTGTTGGCTGTGTCGTGCATGGTGTCTCGAGATCTTTCTCTTTTTGTTTAAAGGTTAGAACTTCTATTCGAATGCTAACTACTCTAGAGATGAGAAAGAAAGATAAACAAATTTTAGAGCATAGCGTTTCCCAATCTCCTTGCATAGTACCTACGGTTTTATTATACCATTGTTTAGCTCTTCCCATCAAAGAAAACAGAAATAACTTCCATCTTAAGGTTTTGTCCGACATGCCAACGATATGCAAGCATGCACAGGTCTGTTCAAACTCCTGTAGGTGTAAGTATGGGTTTTCATTGTCTTCTCCCGAGAAGGATTGTTCCCGAATCAATTTTATTAAACATGAGCGTAGCTCATAACCAGCTGTTAGGATAGACTTTGCAGATTTTGGTGGCTCTAGACTTGCGCTCGTTGGTTTAGCATATTGATATATAGATGTGTTATCTATGCTAAAAGAAAAATTAAAACAAAAGATAAAAAGTTAAGCTAGGTTCGTAGTTATAACTCAGAAACCGTTTCTGGGGCAACGGCACTAGAAAGCTTGTTGGTATTTATTAACGCACACAGAAAAGATCCGCAAGCGCACGGATACTACTGTAGCTTTTCACCTGGAAGTATTCCAAGTATCGTATCCATAGGGAAACATGTGAGATTGACTACATTCTAACTTTACTAGGGGGTAGCAACAAGGCCAAGGATAAAAGGGACGTAGAGAGGGTTACTAAGGTTCTCTAGTTCTAACTTGGGTAAGCTATGTCTTCTACTGTTCAGCTAGGGACATTACTAAGGAAAGACATTGTCGGTGTTTTGTAAAATGGACTAGTAAATTTATACGATTGCCGCGCTGCTCTAGGAAGATGATGGTAGCATTCAAAAGACATGAGGTTTATACTGGTTTAGGTTGGAGCCCTACGTCCCATCTCAAAGATGATCGAGTGCGTGTTCCTCGCTTGAATGCTCTGAAGTTCTTATAATGGGGGTGCAAGAATGGTGGAAGAGGTTGGAGAGCTAGAGCTAGGAGATGGGATGCCTGAAGTGAAGCTTTAGGAGCCCTACTACATTGGAGAATGAGTAAAATGGTAGAGGATGTCTGAAGATGGTGCCCTGGCTACCCTTATATAGAGTTTGGGGCCAGGGCGTGTATAGAGAAGGAGGTTCTCCTGACCGAAGGGTCATGAGCCCGAGGGAGGTCCTAGCTAACTTAGCTTGCAAGCTACGCCATTTTGTGGTGCACGTCTAGGTATGGTTGTCATCATGGTCCTATGGCCACGTCGCGGCATGGTGTGGCATGATGCTACTGTGCCGTCCGTGGTGACACTATGGCATGGTGGTGGTTTGCCAGTCGTCCTATGCAATGTGGTCTCTGCCATGGTCTTCGTCATTGCCTCCTGGTTTCTTGGGGCATTGTACAGGAGTTGGTAGCCACCCCCAGGTCATTAGTTGCCTTATTGGCTAGAGGAGCTGAGGGCCACGATCCTGATCATTGGGGTTGTGGCTTTCCATCGGTCTGGATGGCCTCTAAGTCAAGGCCTTCATCGTGGATCCCATCCCGTAGTGGGTGGAATCGTACATGTGTATTGTTGGGCCGTATTTGGCCGGTGGTTATCGTACCCAATGTCACCGCCTCGAGCGGTGTTGTCTTGTCTGAACTGCATGGTGCAGGGATGGTGTTTGATTGGACCGAGGTGACCACTATCCCCTCAGTCCTTGTAGGGTTGGAGTGGCATGCCTACCCTTGTTAGAATAGGCGCGCCTAGCTGCGCTTGACCTCTCCCTGTTCTTCCTAGGGGTAGAGATGGTGGAGAGGTCATGGGTCCCTCATATGCTATGTGGCTAGATCTGATGAAGGGGTCATGGTTGGCCCCTGCCATAGCACTTGGCCTAGTTTTTTTGGATCAGCCGAGCCTCGGTCGTTCGAGCTCTTGCTGGCTGACGTATCATGGGCCACTCGGCCTGCTAACTAATCGATGCCTTGAGACACCCCTAGGGTTATAACCCTAACAGTGGCCCCTGATCATTTTTGTGATCTCGAAGTGATCGTGAAAGCTGAGATGCGTGTGCATTCATGCGCGGGTTCATAGTCGTGGCCTATTCAAGCTTTGTCACTCGACTCCTCGTGGGTTGGTGCGTTCAATGCAGTGGGTGGCCATTACGTTCGGCCCTATCAGGATGCCCTGACAATGTGGTATGTGACTACTAAGTCTTGCCATGCCAGTGTGCTGTGTTTTGGTTTTCGTGACCCTGGCAGGGCCGAGTGGTCTCGTCGATGCTGTACTGGTCTTGCCTTTGGGAGGGTCCTAGTTTCCTGACCTCATGCGGGCATTTGACTTTGGCTATGACCTCTCGTGGTTCACCACGTGGCGTGGGGGTCTCAGGCTGCTCAAGGCCTATAAATGGGAGCTTTCCTACCATTTGAACCACCTCTAACCATGTCTACATATTGCTTTTAGCCCTTTTGTGAGGCCGAGTTTGAGTAAGGAGAAGAGGAAGAATTTTAAAGAGAATCATGGCCCTCGTAGGATGCGTTGCCATCTGGTTGAGGATTGAGAACTCGGGGCTTAGGGAGGAGTCGGCCAAGGCTGGACCTTGACCTAATTGTAGGATCATAGGTGTCCGCCTCCTTTTTCCCTAATGCCCTTTTTGACCCAAGGGGTCTTGATGCCTTGTTACTTGCAAGTTTTTGGTTTCACCCCACGTAGGGAGAGGCATGTCCATCGTAACCACGCGGTCGGAGTGGTGCACCTCATCGGGGTCGATGGGTAATTCGAGTGGGGCCCGATATCCTCCCCAATCGACGTGGAGTTCGGCTGTGCCTCGTCGAAAGACATCCCATAAATCATCGGCCATCAAACCCATCGGTCCCCGATCGCCTCCACAATAGTCAGAGGGCATGATGCCTTCCCCCTACAGGGGTCAACCTAGGTGACTTCGAAGTAGATGACTCGAACATAGGGAGAGACAATCATGTGGTTCTGCACCACCGATTAGAGCCGTAGGGGCCCATCTCACCCTACCCCTATCCCTTTGTGGCCTCGAGCCCTTCTAAGGACTGGCCCAAGTGTGGGTTTCCTAAGCATGACGCTGGGTCATGGACAAGGTTGGCTACCTTGCACGTGGGCCTGGGGGCTTTCAGGCCTCCCTGGCCACGGCGTGACTTATCGGCGTCCACTCACGTGTGATCACGTAACGCACCTTGCGGTCATGATGACCGAGGATTGTTCTACGCGTGAATCCTGGGGGTAGTCAACCTCCCTGGATTCTTTGTAGCTTAATGGCCTTCCTATGTGTTATGGCATGTCGACTCGTTTCCTAAGGGAAAGTGGGGCCTGTAATAGAGTGGACCCCATGTGGATGCGGTTCGCTTCCCCGATCACCGCCACATAAATAGCTCCATCTACCCGAGCATGTCCCTTACCTCATTCTCGCCTTCTATCGCCGTTCCTACAATTTGAAGGAGAAACAGAAGGAAAGGGGGCGAATTCATGAGGGCTACCTCTAGATCATGCATGTCGTTGCCACTGTCGTTTGCTTCGTTGATCTCTCCCAGAGGGGTCTAGCCTTAAGTCTTGGACCTTGGATGCAGCGAGGAGTTAGGTCGTGGCTTGGCCTTGACCTCTTACAGGGTCATGGGGACCCAACTCTATTTTTCCCTAGCGTCCTTGTCGACCTAGAGAGGTCGTGTTGCCCTGTTATAGGCGGTTTTGGTTTTGCCCCACATGGGGAGAGGCATGTCCACCATAACCATGTGGTTAGAGCGGTGCACCTCGGTGGGGTCAATGGGTAATTTGAGTGGGACCCGATATCCTCCCCAATTGATGTGGAGTTCGGTTGTGCCTCATTGAGAGATGTCCCATAAATCATTGGCTGTCAAACCCATCGGTCCTCGATCACCTCCGCAACGGTCAGAGGGCAAGATGCCTCCCCACCAGAGGGGGTCAACCTAGGCGACTTCGAAGCGGGTGACTCGAACACAGGAAGAGATTAGAGCCATAGGGGACCACCTCATCCTGCCCCTATCCCTTTGTGGCCTCGAGCCCGTCTAAGGGCCGACTAGGGGAAAAGTATCCTAAGCGCGCCGTGGGGTCGCAAGCATGGCAGGTCGCCTTGCCCATGGACCTAGGGGCTTGCCACCTCCCCAGTCACATCGTGACTTAACGGTGCCTGTTTGCTCATGAAGCGAGACGTTCTGCATAGTAATTTAAGGAAATGGAAAAAGGGGTGCAGGTCTTATGTGTGTTTGGCCTATTGCTCCTTCGTTCCTCGTCCTTCGTCTTGTCCTGCTAGGGCCATTCCTATCTGTAAGGAAAATGGACCCTAGGTCTATTTACTTTGGATTTTGGTGCTTGATGACCAACACAGCCAAATTGGACTAATGAATTTGCAAGTGATTGTTTTGTAGTTCAATAGGATGCAAGACATGACTTGGACAAAGGCAATGTGATGATCCGATGATCAAACACCTCAACCAAGACCTTAGGAGCACAAGAGAAGACCCAAGATATCAAGCAAAGTTCAAGCATGAAGATAGGAACCAAGCCACACGCAAGATCGCGAAGAAACGAGCTCACAGCAGTGACCGGACGCTGACAAAAAGCGACTGGACGCTCCGATCAGAGGCTCAGCAACAGCAGCAGCAACCGGACGCTGGACCGGATGCTGGTGGCAAACTGACCGGACGTAGGACAACAGCATTTGATCGAGTACAGAGAGGTTCCAGAGCGGTGAACTTGCGACCAGACGCGTCCGGTGGCAAGTGACCAGATGCTGGCAGCGTCCGATCAGTTGTTCGTGGCTTCAACAGTCAGGATGACTAGGCGCGTCCGATCAGGACGACTCCAGCGTCCGGTCAGTAGCAGAAAAGTGGGATTTCATCCCCAATGGCTACTTTCTCAGTGGGGCTTATAAATACAACCCCCAACCGGCCATTTGGAAGGTGTGGAGCTGAGGAAACATACCAAGGGTGTTGATACACCATTTTAGTGATCTCCACTTGCATAGTGCTTAGTGTTTCATTAGGTGATTAGCATAGGTGCTTTGCAAAGTGCTTAGGTTGATTAGACCACCGCTTATGCACTTGCTCTAGGTTTAGGCCTAGTGTTTAGTGAGGTTTGCATACCTCTTACCACTCGGTGCTTGCGAGCACCATTGTTGTACATTGGAGGGGCTTGAAGTCTTGTGAGATCACACCAACCGTGTTTGTGGTGTAGCCGCCACCGTGTACCGGAGGGAACAAGGCCCGCGGCGTTTCAGCCGGAAGCTTGATAGTGAAGACGGCGGGGAGCATCCGGGAGAGGCTTGCCAGAAGGCATGTCGGAGACCCACTTGCGCATGGGGAAGGCCTGAGGCTATCCACGGAGTTACTCGACCAGGAGCTTGGCCCTTGCGAGGGATTCCTTGCGAGGGATTCCTTACGAGGGGCTCCAACGAGGACTAGGGGGAAGCTTGCGCGCTTCTCGATACCTCGGTAAAAATACTAGAGTCGGTGACGGGAGTTTGCATATCTCTACCTTGCTCTTTAGCTTCTGTATTTACATTGATTGTATTACTCCTTTTGCGGTAGAGATAACAACACACTAGCAAAACCGTAGTTGCACATTTAGATAGTTTATCCTTTGCATAGGTTTTGCTAAGGTTAGAAAGAGAGGCCATAGTTTAGAGTTAGATTTTTAAGCTGCCTAATTCACCCCCCTCTTAGGCGTCATGGTCCCCTTCAATTGGTATCAGAGCTGGTTGGCTCAATTTGGACCTTTGGCTTAACCACCGTTGAGCCGACGCTATTTAGAGTGGTTGGGATGGATACCTCTAGGCCTCCGCACTTTGATGGCACTAACTTCCCTTATTATAAAGCTAGAATGGCTTGCTACCTTGAGGCGGTTGATTTGGGAGTTTGGAGAGTCACTCGTGACTGGATGAAACCCTTTAAGAATCCCGATAAACCCACGAAGAGTGAAGAAAAGGAAATTCATTTCAATGCTAGAGCTAAGAATTGCTTGTTTGAATCTTTTAGCATGGATGTGTTTTACCAAGTATTCACTTTAAATACGGCACATGAAATTTGGTTAAAACTCCAAGAGCTCCATGACAGCACAAGTAATGTCCGTGAGCAAAAACATTGTCTCGCTAAGCAAAATTATGATTCCTTTACAATGAATGATGATGAGCTTGTTCATGATATGTATTCTCGTTTGAATCTAATTATCAATGAGCTCCATTCAATAGGATTAACAAAGCTAGATGATGCGGACATCATGAGGAAGATCATCTCCATGCTACCACAAAAGAAATATGCAAGCATCATCACCATCCTTCACAACATGGAGAACTTGAGCACCATGACCCCGGGCATAGTCATTGGCAAGATAGTGGCATTTGAAATGTCACATAAGATGGGTCAAGACAAAGCCTCTTCATCGAGCAAAGGCAAAGCTCTTGCATGTAGTGAGAAAAAGAAGATGAAGGGCAAGCAAGTTGAGACAAGCTCAAGCTCAAGCTCCTCAAGTGAAGATGAAGAAGAAGATGAGGACGATGATGATGATGAAGATTCAAGTGATGATGATCAATCTTCCTCCTCCACCTCTGACCTTGATGAAAAATCAATCAAACTAATCAACAAGGTGGAGAAGATGATCCAAAGGCTCAATGTCAAGGGTGTGCCCATCCAAATTCAAGACCTCGTTTTCACCAATCAAAGAAATGAGCAAAGAAAGAGAGGATGCTATGGATGTGGCGAGTTGGGGCACTTTGTGGAAGTTTGTCCAAACAAGCCCACACCCAAGACAAAGAAGAAGGCGTGCAAGAACCAAGCCCTCACATCAATAAGGTCATGGGATGATTCTTCAAGTGAAGAAGAACACCATCACAAGAGGCGAGGCCGCAAGCACTCATCATCAAGCTCTTCTCGTGTGTGCCTTATGGCATGAGGTAACGAAAGCTCATCCTCTAGTGAGAGTGATAGTGATGATGAAATGCCTTCTTATGATGAACTTGTGCAATAAAATCTTAATTATGCTAAAGTTTACACTGGTCAACAAAAGAAGCTCAAAAGTTTAAAAGAAAAGCTAGATAGTTCACAAAAAGCATACAAAACTTTGCTTGAACAATATGAGAACTTTGCTAATCTCAATATTGAACTATCTACTAAAATTGAGCAACTTAAAGCTAGTGCAACAACTAATGCATGCACAATCAATGATGAGCAACTTGTAAAGAAAAATGAAAAATTAAAAGAAAAGTTAGCTAGCTCACAAGATGCTTATAAAAGTTTGCTTGCTAAAATGGAAACCATGTGCAAACATTGTGATGAGCTAACTAATAAAGTTGCTAAGCTTGAAGCCATTAGTACAACCCCCACCAAGGTATCTAAAAAGAAAAGTTCTATCTTTAACATGTCTAAAAAGGATGCCTCTACTTCTTGTAATGATTTATGTTTGGACTCATCTTTGTGCAACCAAGTTTGTGTTGAGAAAGTTGTTGTAGATACATGCACACAAGTGGTTGCAAAGGAGAATGAGCAACTCAAACAAGAAGTAGCTTGCCTCACCAAGGACTTGACTCAAGTGAAAGGCAAGGCGAAGCAAGCCCAACTTCATCAAGATAACACCGTCAAAGGAGTGAATAAGCTTGATGAAGGACAAACCGTGGTTTGCTACGTATGCCACAAGGAAGGTCCCAAGTCCTATGAGTGCAAGGTGAAAAATGGGGGAGTAGCAAAGAAGAAAGAGAAGAAACATGCAAGCAAGCTCTCCAACACCTACACCAACAAGGTGGACAAGAAGGCCTCCACACCATACTTGTTAAAGAAGAAGAAAAATGACAAGGTGGTGGCCATCAAGGTGAACAAGCAAGCCAACAATGGGGTCAAACGCTTTTGGGTGCCAAAGGAAATCATTTCCAACATGAAGAGCACCAAAAAGGTTTGGATCCCGAAAGGGAAGTGAGAAGTCCAATGGACGGCAGGGAATTTGGAGACTTGGCAAAGTATGGATACATTTCATGGGGTGCATCATGATGGACAAAGACATTGCCAAGTGGGTTAGTGAATACTATGGACCCAAATTCCTCTTCCCATGTTAGGTAACTAGATTCAATTTACTTCCATTGGTATTAGATTTAAATTTTCCTACAATTAGTATCTTTTAGCATCTAGTTACTCTTCATGCCTAGGTTTGCATTTGAATTCTTATATCTTTTGTCATGCATACACTAGGTATATCATATGGTAGGCTTGCTCGGTTTCATGCTTAACCTTTGGAGCAAACCTACACGGTTTAAAATTGTTTAGGAGCATGGCACATAGCTTGTCCTTTGATTGTTCATCTAATATGTGCCAAAGTCCAAATTGTAGATTATCTCTCCCGAATATCATCTTTGAAAATGATTCTCACATTCATATGATGTCATCTTTCAAGTGGTATTATTGATTCTAAAATCATTGTGCAAGTTTCCCACAAGTATTCCATACTTGTGTGCACAAATTTAGGGGGAGGTTACTCTACAAGTTGAATGCTTTGAGACTAACACCTTTTCAAGCTTATCATGTGTGTAGTAGTCTCATTGCAAGGAAAATGGAGTCCCCGGAGTTAAGCATCATACTTCAAATATCCACCACCTATTGCAAGTGGTAGAAATCAAATTGGTTTCCACATATGGAATTTCTAAACCGATATCATCATGTTGATTTCATTTTGATATTTATATGCTTTCTCCATGCATTATATAGATTAAATTCCCTTGAGCAAAAATTTGCCAATTATGCATATGCTTTGTCTTCTACCATATGTATGCATATATTTAGGGGGAGCTTAGTCTATATAATGTGAGAGTCAAACTTTGTGATCTATTTCACTCTACCCACAAAAGATCACAAGATTTGACCCTCCCTTGTGCTACTAATGTCTTCCTTTATGGTGTTTGATTCTAAAGGGGGAGAATTTAGAGGACCAAAAAGCAAGCATTAATTTGTAGTAATGGTCCGAGAAAGGGAGGATAGTGGATTATGGATTAGCCTATGTAATGGGGAGAATTTGTAGGAAGCAAGGCTTAAATCCATAATACCACATGGGGACATTTGCAAGGGCAAGATAAGTTTTTATATAGTCTTACAAGTAGTATCTTTTAGCATCATATAATCTTGCCCCTTGCATTGCATCCTAGCAAGTAGGTAGCTTTTAAATTTCAAAATTTTATTATTTCCTTGCTTTGGTCGTGTTGTCATCAATCACCAAAAAGGAGGAGATTGTAAGGAAAATGGACACTAGGCCCATTTACTTTGGATTTTGGTGCTTGATGACCAACACAACCAAATTGGAAATGGCTAAAATAGATCACTAATGTAGACTTAGGGGTTTAAACTGATAAATTCCATGAGTTTTTGTGAATCTATGTTTTCAGTAGGATTTAATCAGAAACCCATCAAGGAGGACCTATTCATCAAAGAAAATTACAGAATTCTACCGCGTAAACTGCGTGGGAAGACTCTAGAAGACTCCAGGAGGCTCTTCACCGAAGCGGAGCACATGTCACTGACATGTGGGGCCGGCTAGCCCCACATGTAGGCCACCCGGTCCCTGTGGGTCCCACCTATCAGCCTCCATGCTACGTCAGTTCTCCAGCGCCTTAAGGATTGCATCTCCGCCGTTTATTCAAATCGGGTTGATCCAAGGGCTCAGGATTGATGCTTTAGCTTATATATACCTACCTGCACCCCCCTCAGGGCATTATGCATTTGACCCTAAGAGCCTAAGGGCCAGAAACCCCAATCTATATCTCCACCAGGATCAGAGCTAGCAATCAAGAGAAGATTAGTCCTCGATAGGATCTAGTCTTGTATTAGAGATAGAGAGATAGAGTGAGAGGGAAGAGTTTTGGAGGACTCTCGGCCTATCAGTGCTCTCTCTACGGCTTGTACCATGGCAGAATCAAGTTCTTCTTGAGCTTGCTTCTAAGATTTCTCTGGTAATCAACTTCTAATTCAAGTAAGCATCTTGTTCATATTGTTCTTTAGGTTTGTGACTCTGTTTGAGTACTTTAATCCTTGTAGCTCCTGGGTTAAAGTAGTATTCGTAGTGTAAGTGTGGTTCTTAGACTCGGTTACTCATAGATGTACCCTTTTTTAGATCGGTGGTAGCTCACGAGGGTGACTCTTATAGCCTCGTTGAATCATTTGTAGTCCACCTCCTATTAGTAGGCCTAGCAGGACCTTGTTACTATATGAAACATACTCTGCCTGTGTTTTCTCTAGTAGTATCCCCAAAATTGAACAATAGTAGACAAAGCTTATTGAAGTTAGAACTAGAAGACCTCTGCAATCTCCTCTACGCTCCTATTATCTAGCCTTGATTGTGAAGTTGGGTTAAGTTAGATTTGGTTATTCTCACACACGTTTCCTCAAGTTTGATATAAAATTGGGTACTCCTAGTGAAGTGCTACATCGGTATAAGATCTATGCATTTGTGGATTATTCTGTGTGCATTAATTTATACCAACAAACACCCTCAACCCCTCAACCCCTTCATGGTAAACTCAAGAAGAATCATCTCCATTTCTTCAATAATCCCTTGATCCATCTCCTTGGTATGTTGCAAGAGAAAGCCCATGTGAGGCCAAGCCAAGTTCGAATGAGGAATGTGTGAGTGAAGAAAGCTTGGATCCTCAACCTATTGCTATGGAAGCCCTCAGATCTCAGAGCTAAGGATCTTCATCTTGATATCAAGGTTCACCCCTCTTCTGATGACCTTTGATTCAATCCCTAAGCCATAGCCACACTTAGTAAAACTAGCTTACAACCCAGCCTTAGTGATCCTAGTGAACCACCTGAGCTATCCAAGGAATATCATGCACATGCATAGATCATAGTTGAGCACATCTAGACTTGAATCCCAAGATCACCCAAGAGCATAGGTTCCGTCGCTCGACTGATGGAACGTCCGTCACTAGAACAGAGTATCCGCCAATCCTGACCCTAGCCACCAATAGCCTGAATTCCACCCTTACCAGCATGGTGGAGTGTCCACCACCCGCGGCAAAGAGTCCACTGAATTATAGAGAATAGCAGCCCAGCAACCCGAGAGAACCTAGTTCCCACTGGAGTGTCCATCAACTGACCGGACTATCTGATGTGAACAAAGAACCCCAGATAGGCCTAAGTCCCAAACCTACTAGAGTATCTGTGTTTCCCATGGAGTATCTGATAGCTTGAATAGAGCCAAACTAGAGACAAACCACCACAGTACTTGGTTGAAAGATCCTAATATGGCTAGAGGGGGGTGAATAGCCTATTTAAAAATCTACAAGATCACTAGAGCAATTTAATTAGCATGACAAATAGCGAAATGCAAACTTGCTCTAGCTCTACAAGGGTTGCAAGCCACCTATCCAACAATTCTAGGCACACATGAGGCTAAGTTGCTACTCACTAAGAGCTCTAAAACTTGCTACACTAAAGAGCTCCACTAGATGAACTTAAGCTACAAAGTAAGCTCTCAATTCTAGCTACACTAAAGAGTTGGCTACAACTAGTTTGCGGGAATATAAATGAATGAGTAGGGTAATTATACTGCCGCGTAGAGGAGTGAACCAATCACAAGATGAATACCAATTAAATCACTGGGAGAATACCAAAGGGCAAGAGACAACCAATTTTTCTCCCGAGGTTCACGTGCTTGCTGGCATGCTAGTCCTTGTTGTGTCGACCAACACATGGTGGTTCAGTGGCTAAGAGGTGTTGGACGAATCTCATCCACACCATTGGACATCGTAAGAACCTACCCACAAGTGAGGTAACTCATTGACACAAGCAATCTACTAGAGTTACCTTTCGGCTCTCCACCGGGGAAGGCACAAGACCCCTCACAATCACTGGGAGATGGCCATGAACAATCACCAACTCGTGCCAATCCTCCTCCACTGCTCCAAGCCATCTTTGTGGCAGCAACCATCAAGAGAAACAAATTCACAGCTACAACGATCCCCAAGTGCCACTAGATGCAATCACTCAAGCAAATCCACTTGGAATCACTCACAATCTCACTATGAAGATGAATCAAAGATGGAGATGAGTGGGAGGTGTTTGCCTAGGCTCACAAGGATGCTAAGTATGTCAAAGTGCCAAGAGAGATGCCTTAGAGCCAGCCAAACACTATTTATAGATAGCCCCTTGAAATAGAGTCGTTGCTCTGCTCGCGGGCTGACCGGACGTTGCGACCGAACGCCACCCTGTGTCCGGTCGTGTGAGTTCGGTCACCCGATGCCATCCATGTGTCACGCCTTTCAACGTCATCCATTCATCTCCAACGGCTAGCAGCTGATTCCCCAATGGTTAAGTTATGACCGGACGTGCCTGAGAAAATGACCTCACACCGTGCTACTCAGGGTCCGGTCCAGTCCAGTAAGCACCCCGAGGGTTTTTTCTTGGACCGGACACGTCCGGTCAAAAGTGACCTGACGCCCCCCCCCCTCCCCCCCGACATTCGGTCACCACTCCATCTCTCTATGCTTGCACGCGGTGCCTACGTCAGCATACGTCAAGTGAGACCGGATGCACCAGCATCACATCCGATCACCATCAGCTCGCCAACCCTCAAAAAGTGACTGGACGCGTAGGTTGAACAAGGTCCAGCGTCCAATCAAGACTTCACGCTCTCAGTTAGCTGCGCTGCTCGGCTAAAGATTGACCAAACACGACGGGGTGAGTCCGGTCACCCAATGGCCAACATCCGGTCGTGGACTATCTCCTCCTTTTCTTTTTCTAAGTCCACAACCACTTCACCCTTGCTTCCAACTTGCTAACCACAAAGTGTAGAACTTGTGTGCATGTGTGTTAGCATTTTTTAAAGCATTTTACAAGGGTCAAAGTTAGCACACTAGGTTCCTAAATGCATATTCAAAAGTCAAGTCACCTAGTGGCACTCGATAAACCATTTAGCCAAAGATTTCCCCTCCTTATAGTACGGCTATCGATCCTAAGTCACTCACACCCTCTATGGTGCCTTGAGTGCAAAACAAAAACCTATCTTATACCTTTGCCTTGATCTTCTTGGTTTTTGTTTTTCTCTTTCTTCATTTCCAAGTTAGAGCTTGATCATCATCAACACATGTCCATCTTCATCTCCATGGACCTCACCTTGCTCAATCACTTGGATTGCACCAACCTAGCTCATATAATTGCTCGTGAGAAAGGTTAGTGCTAGGTTTCATCAATTATCCAAAACCAAACTAGGGCTTTCATTGGTACAGCAGAGTGTCCGTCAGTTAGGACGGAGTGTCCGACAACATACAAAGAAGGTGAGACTATTCAGCCATCTTACCCAAGGAGATAACAGCACTAGGTTAAGCATAGTTTCCACAAGGGCAATAGTAGATCCATAGGTAGAAGCCTCTATCCCGAGCTCTAAGTCGAGATATGTTCCTAAGTCCTTCTCGGATGACCTCAGCCTCGATCCTTGTTTTCTTTTAGGAGCCGAGTAGCAAAAGGAATGTGTGAGAGTTGTCATCTACAATTTTGACTTCGTTCGAATGGCAAAACCTAGGCAGGCACCCCACTATTATAAACCCTAATTTGGATACTTATCAAGTTGCATTATGAGTTATGCATTACATGTAGTCTTGGATAATGATCACTCTTATACTACACCTAGAGTAGCCTAATAACCTGTAGAAGCCTCTCATCTAAACAATGGGAATGGGAATGTTTAATACTTATTTCTTAGTTGCTTGGGCAACGGTAGAAGTCAAGCATGAGAAGGAAACTCATACTCACGCATGTAGGATGTTACACCTAGATGAGTAACTACTAAAACCAATGAGGGTACAACTTGACATACCTAACTAATCTAGCTAAGGACTAATATCCCTAATATGGTAATCTTGATGATAACTTCAATTTCTTGCTCATGCAACGGGTAAGTGTCGATGTTTGACCATCGATAGCCTGCCACAGGGGTTCCTGAGGCAGTACGTTCGGGCTTCAGCGTATGAAGAACTCGACGGTTAACGCAAGAGACAGTCGATTTATCCTGGTTTGGACCCTCGATCGTTGATCGAGTAATAGCCCTACGTCCAGTCAGCGTTAGCCTTTGTGTTGGATTGATTATAATGTGTTGTGTCATGTCATCATAAAGTCCCGTCTCTAGGAACCCTACCCTCCTTTATATAGTCAGGAGGTCAGAATCCTAGTCGGTTCACAATGAGAGTTCCTAGTAGGATTATAGAATAATACTACTACTAAGATTACATGGAAAGAATCCGAGTTAGACCAGATCTTCTCCCTTCCTTGTGGGGTATCTCATGGGTCCCGCACCGACAAGCCCCTGAGCACTTCATGGTTGAGCTCTAGAAGCCTCGTCTTGTTCCTTCAGGTCTTGTCGAGCAGGAACAAGCGTCGTCCGAGTGCTTTCTTGAGCGAAACCGTGTAACGCTTTGTAAGATCTTCGCATGGTGTGTACCTTTTTGAAGAAAAAAGTACTCCCATTTGGGTGTAGCCCCCGAGCCTTTTGCTGTTTAGCACAAGGAGCTGGAGGGTCTTCTCTTGAAATCGCTCTGATTCTTCGTCGAAGGGCTCCTGAGCGTATACCTGGGTTCTTTGTCAAAAAGAGCTCGAATATAGCTAGGTCTAGGTTCTTTTTGTCGTGTGGCCTTGAAGTGGTCTGTCTTGAAGAAGTCTTCTGAGTGATGTGCGCTTTTTTGAAGGAAAAAGTGCACTCACTGAGTGTAGCCCCCGAGCCTCTTGCTCATTTGGAACAAAAAGTTGGAGGGTCTTGAATCTTATGTTGTTTGAAAACTACTATCTTGAAGAAGTCTTCTGAGTGATGTGCGCTTTTTTGAAGGAAAAAGTGCACTCACTGAGTGTAGCCTCTGAGCCTCTTGCTGGGTTCTTTTATCCAAAAAGAACTCGAATACAGGATCTTGGCATGTTCTCTGGTAGTCTGCGGTTGTCAGATGTAGTTGTATGGTGGTGGTTGATAGTAAATGCTGTTTGTTCACGAGTTGTACAGTGTTGGTATATTCTTCTGAATATGCTCGTTCTTGAGTACTGCTCCTTTACATCTGAGTCCTCTTTCATTGAATTCTGTCTTTTCACTGTGTCCTTTGTTAGGTTGTTTCGTTGGTGCTCTCAGTCCATGTGCACCGCTTCTTTGGCCTATAAATATCCTCCTTGTGTGCTGTTTTGATTCATCGAGCATTTTGTTGTGTGGTCTGAAATCTCCGTAGTCATGAATATGGAAGTTTGTGAAGTAGAGCAGCCTCGGGCGTATTTTGCAGTTCTTGTGTATCTTGCCGTAGCTAGAGGGAGTCTTGTGATAGGGATTAGAGGTAGACTAATCCCACAGCAGCATTGTAATTAGAAGTACGTGGCGGTAGTCGGAGGGAGTCTTGTGATGTGGGATACGTTCCTTCATCTGGCAGTTCTGGGTTGATCCTCGTCGCCTACCCTGAGACTGTCCGGTGCAGATCAACACCATATCTAGCATCACATCGGACTTGGGTAGACAGATGCCTGCCAGCCTTCTCTGCTCCATGTTGCCTCACCGTGCTGCTGATTTCCGCCTTGGATGCACTGTGTCCATCCTTTGAAGAAAACAGTGTAGCCGAGTGCGATTTGTTCTATCGAGTAGCAATTTGGAACACATAGTTGTTCCAGAGCCTAGCTATGTCCGGGTTCCTCTTTGCTACCTTGCTTGTCGTAGTACCGAGTTTGTTGGGTCTTGTAAGATGTGTAATCTTCTATTTTTTGAAACCATTTATAATGGAAAGAATCTTGTCTTCTGAGTTGTCATTCTTTACTCCGCTGATGTCCTGGTTGTTTATGAGATTCCCGAGTTCTTTCTATAAGGACCGGGTTGTTGCGTTCCTTGTGAGGTAACCCTTCGTTGCTTCATAGTTGATGAGCTCTTTTTGTAGCAATATGCTAACTCTGCCGTGGTGCTGGATGGATAAGTTTGGAATCTGCCTGTTGAACTGTATCATTGTGTGGATTTGTGCCATCCGTCATTTTAGCTATGTCAGTAAAAGGACCATTGCGTCCTGCTGCCATGTTAAAACGGGCCTGGTGGGCCGTGTTTTTACTAGTCTAAAATCTATTTAAGGGCCTTTCCTCTTCTTTTTCTTTACTGCTCTAATTTTCCCTTGAAACCCTAGTCTTCTAACTTCCACCGCCGCCATTGTTGCCGTCATCTGAGTGCTGCCATCCGAATCACCATTGCCTCCTAGTTGTTTATTGCTCCCGCTAGTTTATGGGTTGGAAGAAATCAGCGAGCAAGTCCCAAGCAGCCTTTGTAGACGAGGAGGCATCACTTTCTGTGATTGAGAATCAAGAGTTTAAGGCCATGAGGGCTGCTTAGAAGATTTGGCCGGCTCTGACAATGACTGAAGATCAGCTTCACGAGCTTGTTAGCGATGGTCTGATTCAGAGCAAGGACATTGCTAATTGGAGAGCTCCAGGCGAGCATCGGGTCCCTACTCCAGGTCCTAGTGAGATTATTCTTTTCATCTCCTTTAGTCATGCCGGACTCTGCCTCCCTGCCTCTGCCTTTCTTCATCGATTTCCCAGCTATTTTGGGATTAGTCTGAACCATCTTGCTCCCAATGTTGTCCTTCATCTTTCTGTCTTTGTTCATCTTTGTGAAACTTTCCATGGAATTCCTCCTTCTCTTTCTCTCTTTTGTTACTTCTTTCGTCCGAAGCCACAACCCCGCCGCGATGACACCAATGTTCTTGGTGGCTGTGGGATTTAGATTCGCTAGGGTATCAAAAGCAAATTCTTTGACAATGACCTGGTTGATTCTATGAGGGATTGGTGTGCCGACTAGTTTTATGCCGCCAATTTGATTCCTTCTCTTTTCATTCATTCTGGATCTGGTCCCTTGGTTAATGACTGATGGGAGAAGAACCTTGTGACGACGGCTGAGGTCCAGGTGATCAAGCTATTTCTTGAGAGGATTTGTACTCTAAAACAGCAAGGCTTGACCGGCTTCGGGATTATTTCTAGTTTTCTTCGCCGCCGAGTTCAACCTCTGAGGGAGCGAGAAAATTACGGTTTTGAGTACTCTGGGGTAGAGGACCCTTCTCATATGGTCCCCGCCCTGGAGTTAACTGATGAGGAGGTGCTCGAGTGTCTTTAGAAGATGCTGAAAGGAGTAAGCGTCGTCCCGCTTGCTGTCCTTGAGTACAGTGCTAAGAACCCGCCTCCGGCTGTGAGTTGTTATTTTCTTATGCGGGTACTTTTATGTGTCTTTTGTTGTATCTGCTTTTGCTTAATCTTCCTTGTCTTGTTGTTTTACTCTTTTATAGGAATTGGGGCGTAACTTTGCTGATCTGATTCCCCTTGATGATTGCCCTGCAAATGTGGAGGCTGGGGATAGTCTTGCTGGGGCATCCTTGACCAGTAAGTTTCAAACCACCACAATATTTCCTAGCGTTTCTTCTGCAAACCTTGATGTATATGTAGAGTATGTTCCTCATCCAGTTCCTCGAGGTCCTCGTACTGTCGGAAAGAGGGGGCGAGCGGATAGTTCTTCTTCCTCTTTATCTGCTGCCAAGAAGTCTCGCCAGCCGAGTACTCATCTAGGTACTCCAATTGTAGCTAGCATCCTCTTAGGTGAGCATATTAATACGCTCTATCCTTTTGTTGTTTGTTTTTATCTTTGACCGAGTACTTTTGTTCTTTTTTAGCTGGTGCTATGGTGGCCTTGGTCGAGAGTGAGGAAGAAGAGGATGATGATGCCGCCCTTGTTACCCGTCGGTGAGTTGTTTTCTTGTTTTCCTGTTGTTGAACCCCTCTTTTTGTTTTGACTTTGGTCTTGTTCTCTTGTAGTAAACGGTCGTCGGGTTTGTGTTCTTCTGGGGCTCTAGTACCGGCCTTGCCGCTCCTGTCGTAGGGTGGCGGTGATGTTTTTGCCTCTATAGTTCCTCCTATAAGGTCTTCTTTTGGTTTCATGAAGAAGAAGATAGCTGAGTGAGTGATTCCTCGTTATGTTTCTTTGCTTCTGTTTTCCTTTTCCTTGACTCATACTCTTATTGTCGAGATTCCTTATGATCTTGCAAGCCCTCGCCTTCCCTTAACCCTCCACCGACTTCTTCTTAGTCCTCTGATCCGCCTCTACGTGCTGAGTCTCGGGACTTGGAATGTATGGTTGGCAAGGTGGCTGTGAGGGAGATAGGGTTTCCTGGTGGTGATGCTTCCACTGATTCGCTGGCTTCGGAGGTGACAGTAGCCATGGCGGTGGGTTCTTCTGAGGAGGTAGCCGGGGCTTCCTAGGATACGACCCTGGTTTTGCCTTCTTTGCCTGCGCTGGCTTCTCCTTCTGGCTCTCTTGGTACCGGTGCTCCGCGTTTGGATGATGATGTGTTGCATCAATTTGATGCTACTCATCGGTTATCAGAGCTGACCGCTGCCTGGGAAAATTTGGCGACCTTTGCGACTTCTTTTGGGGAAAAGCTCCAGGTAAGTTTTTCTGAAGTTCTTTCTTTGGATGTTTGTCTTTCTTCTGTCCTTATGTCTTGTTTTTGTCTCTCTTTTTGCTCAGTCTTTTTCTCATGATCATACCAGCTTCTTTTTCTTGTCTAAAATTGAGAAAAAGTTGTCTTCTGAGTTGAGTACCCTACAGGCAGAGCTTGACCTCTGTCAGGCCGAGTTGGAGACCGAGCGTCAGACGCATCAGAAGGAGGAGAAGGCTCTCCGTGCCCAGGTGGTTGAGGCAGAAAGGCAGAGGGATGTAGCTGCCTAGGAGGCCTTGAAAAATGTGGAGGCCATGAAGAAAGAGTGCACTGGTATTGCGAGTTCTTTTTCGTTTCCTTTTGTATTCAAATTTTCCTTTCTGCTGACTTATTTTTTGTTGCCTAGTCTAGCTCTCCGAGTTAAAAAGCAGAAGCTCTCGGAGGGTATCGAGGAGATGAAGACACTTGTTCGCACTAACCACAATAGGGCTGAAGAGGTAATTACTCGAGCAGAAGAAGAACTCGCGCTTGCTAAGTTGATTAGGCATGGAGCTGATAGTGATCTTGTGCAGGCCCTAAAAACTATCGAAGACTTGACTGGTAAGTTGGCGACGGCTACCGAGAACTAGAATGCTCTGTGGAAATCATTTCGGTCAGTAGCCGGTCTTCTCCAGACTTCAGCGGATGATGGTCAATCTTGGGCTCAGTTTATCCCCCAAGTGCTGACCCGTTTCCAGGAGTTCATGAAGAGGTGCGACCAACTGTGTACCAGGAATGTTCTTGCATAGGTCCGGGTTCTTTCTCCAGAGTTTCCTTTGTCCAAGGATGCCGATGAAGCCAAAAGCCAAGAATATCTGGACGCTGTTGAGAAGTTGGAGCCTAAGGTTGAAGATTTAGCCAGGAGGATTGTTGAAAATCTTAACATTGATATTTCTTCTCCTGATGACAATGCTTGATGTAATTGACCTTTGTACTCCCGCTTCTATAGTAGAACACTATACTTCTTTTTGAATGAGGATTGAATGAAGATTCTTTATTTTTTGTTGATGTCTTATTTGTCTGGATGTCTTTGTCTTGTAAACAACTCAGTTTGGGTAGATCGTTGTGTTGACAAATTTTCTTGATCTGTCGAGTGCTTGTCTGGCCTTTGTCTACATCGTGTAAACAACTCGGTATATGTAGATCGTTGTGTTGTCAAACCTTCTTGATCTGTCGAGTGCTTGTCTGGCTTTCGTCTGTGCTGTGTAAACAACTCGGTATAGATCGTTGTCTTGACAAACTTTGTGTTCTTATTAGTATTGAAAAGACTTAGGACCGGTGATCTCAAGTATGTTTAGCCTCTTCTTTTCAGCTTTTTCGTTTAACTCGAGATGTGGTCAGCATCTGGTTCTTTCCCTGGTCGCAAAAACATCTTAGGATCGATAAGCCCCCGAGCACTTCATGGTTGAGCTCTGAAAGCTTTGTCTTGTTCAGGTCTGAGTGTAGCCCCCGAGCCTCTTGCTATTTGGGACAAGGAGCTGGAGGGTCTTTTCATGAAATTGCTCTGATTTGTGCTCAGGCTTAGTTTCAGTCGTTTTGCTTTTTGGTTCGGGTGTTAGCTTATTAGCTACCCTCATCGGTGGGCTTAAGCATCTTTTTAGATCTTTTGCTCTTGGCCGATATGCTCAGGCGTATTTTCAGCCATTTTGCTTTTTGGTTCGGGTGTTAGCTTATTAGCTACCCTCATCGGCGGGCTCAAGCATCTTTTCAGCTCTTTTGCTCTCGGACGGTATGCTCAGGCGTATTTTCAGCCATTTTGCTTTTTTGGTTCGGGTGTTAGCTTATTAGCTACCCTCATCGGCGGGCTCAAGCATCTTTTCAGCTCTTTTGCTCTTGGCCGGTATGCTCAGGCATATTTTCAGCCATTTTGCTTTTTGGTTCGGGTGTTAGCTTATTAGCTACCCTCATCGGTGGGCTCAAGCATATTTTCAGCTCTTTTGCTCTCGGCCGGTATGCTCAGGCATATTTTCAGCCATTTTGCTTTTTGGTTCAGGTGTTAGCTTATTGGCTACCCTCATCGGCGGGCTCAAGCATCTTTTCAGCTCTTTTGCTCTCGGCCAGTATGCTTATTAGAAACAACTCGGGGAAAGCCATAATAAGTCATGTTGTTGAAAAACCATGTTTATTGATCGTGAACATTGATCTCTTGTGGCTTGTATATGTATTCTTCCTTGAGTTGTTTTCATGCGTAGAATCTTCTTAGCTAGCTGATATGCCATGTATTGTTGACTTCTCTTCCATCTTCATTTATCAACTTGTACGTGCCTGGTCCGGTGACTTTTGTGATGATAAAAG
The DNA here is from genome assembly GCF_019320115.1 of Miscanthus floridulus. Taxonomy (NCBI): domain Eukaryota; kingdom Viridiplantae; phylum Streptophyta; class Magnoliopsida; order Poales; family Poaceae; genus Miscanthus; species Miscanthus floridulus. The sequence continues at coordinate 58,007,539 of NC_089594.1, forward strand.
GACCTTCCCATGGACTGAGTAGTTTATGGCGTCCGTTAGTTTTTTGTATTCTTCTTAGTACTAGGTCTCCGACTTGTAATGATCAAGGCTGGGTATTTTTGTTGTAGTGGCATCTTAATCCTTGGAGGTATCTTGCTGATTGAAGGGTAGCGTTTACTCTGACTTCTTCTGTACTGTCGAGTTCTAATCTTCGGGTGTGTTCTGCTTCTCCTTTGTCATATTGTTCTATCCTTGGTGACGTCCAGATCAAGTTGGCAGGTAGTACAGCTTTGGATCCATAGACTAGGAAGAAAGGTGAGTATTCAGTGGCTCTACTTATTTGAGTTCGTAGCCCCCATACGACCTTGGGTAATTCTTCAATCCATTTTGATCCATAGTCCACTAGTTCTTCATATAATCTTGGTTTTAATCCGGCTAGTATGAGTCCATTAGCCCTTTCTACCTATCCGTTGGCCTCTGGATGTGCGACTGATGTGTAATCTATGCTGAAGCCACAGTCCTGTGCCCAACTTTGGAATTATGTGGCTGTGAAGGGAGAACCCAAATCTATGATGATTCGATTGGGCATGCCGAAGAGGTGCATAATGTCTTGGATGAACTCAACTGCTTTGGTTGCGTTGTATTTTGTGAGTGGTTTGTATTCAATCCACTTGGTGAACTTGTCAATTGCTACAAAGATGTACTTGAAACCACCTTTTGCTTTCTTGAGAGGTCCTACTTGATCCATCCCCCAGTAGGAGAAAGGCCAAGCGGGTGGGATGCAGATGAGATTGTGAGCTGGCACATGAGTTTGTCTTGTGAACATTTGACAACCTTTGCATTTTCTGACAAGTTCTTCTACATCTTTTAAAGTGGTTGGCCAGTAGAAACCGGTGCGGAATGCCTTGCCGACTAGTGTTCTTGAGGCGGCATGATTTCCACAGCAACCTGAGTGTATTTTGTTTAGGATCTCTTTGCCTTCTTCAAATGAGATGCATTTTAGGAGTACTCCTGATGATGTGGCTCTTCTGTAGAGTTTGTCCCCTACTAGGACATAGTTCTTGCTTCTGTGAACAACTCGGGTAGCTTCCTCTTTATCTACTGGCAACTTATTCTCTTTGATATAATCAATAAAATCCTGGGTCCATGAGGTGTTGATTACCATAATTTGGTTGCCTTTGGCTGGAAGTTCTAGGGTTATTTCCCTAGGTTGTTTGATAGAGGGAGCTGATAACTCCTCTATGAATACACCAGGTGGGACCTTCGCCCTATCCGATCCGAGCTTGGCGAGGACGTCCGCCGCGATATTAGAATCGCGCAGGACATGTAGAATTTCTAATCCTTGAAAATGTTTTTTGAGCTTTTGTATTTCAGCACAGTAAGCGCCCATGTTTTCTTTGGTGCAGTCCCAATCTTTGTTGACTTGATTGATGACTACTGCCGAATCACCGTATATGAGAAAACGCTTGATTCCTAGGGTAATTGACACTCGTAGCCCGTGGATGAGGGCTTCGTATTCTACTTCATTGTTTGTAGCTTGCCATAATATCTGAAGGATATACTTGAGTTGTTTTCCATCTAGAGAAATGAGGAGAACGCCTGCACCGGCTCTGCCTAGCTTGAGTGATCCATCAAAGTACATCTTCCAATGATCAAGGATGGTATTTGACATAGGTTGTTGAATTTCTGTCCACTCAGCAATAAAATCGGCCAGGGCTTGAGATTTAATTGCCTTCCATGGGGTGAAATCGATATTGAGAGCACCAAGTTCAACTACCCACTTAGATATGCGCCATGTCGCCTCTCTGTTGTGTAGGATGTTTCCGAGTGGGAAATCTGTCACCACGGTAATCTTGTGGCTTTCAAAATAGTGGTGAAGCTTGCGTGAAGTGATCAGGAGGGCGTAGAGTAATTTTTGTACATGCGGGTACTGGATTTTTGATTCTGATAGTACTTCGCTGATGTAGTATATGGGGCATTGTACTTTATATACACGCCCTTCTTCTTCTCTTTCTACGACAATCTTTGTGCTGATCACAGTAGAAGTTGACGCAATGTACAACATCATGTCTTCGTATTTCTTTGGAGGTGTGAGAACGGGCGAGGAGGTGAGGTATGCCTTGAGCTTCTTGAAAGCTTCATTGGCTTCTTCTGTCCACTCGAACTTATCTGTCTTCTTTAGCAGTTTAAAGAAAGGTAACCCTTTTTCGCCGAGTCTTGATATAAAATGATTGAGGGCCGCCATGCAACCTGTTAGTTTTTGCACATCTTTGACACTTTGAGGAGGGCCCATCTCTGTTATGGCTCGAATTTGCTTGGCGGTTGCTTCGATTCTGCGATGACTGACCAAGAATCCGAGTAGTTGTCCTGAAGGAACTCCGAATACACACTTGTTTGGGTTCAATTTCCACCTCCATCTTTTCAGGTTTTCTAAGGTTTGCTTTAAGTCTTCAATTAGTGTATCCGGGTTCTTTGTCTTTACTACTAAGTCATCCATGTATGCCTCTATGTTTTCGCCGATTTGATCACCAAGGCATGTTTGGATAGCTCTTTGGTAAGTGGCACCAGCATTCTTGAGTCCAAATGACATGGTTTTGTAGCGGTAGGCACCGAACGGAGTGATGAAAGATGTCTTGCTCTGGTCTTATTCCTTTAATGTGATCTGGTGATATCCTAAATAGCAATCAAGGAAGGATAATAGGGCAGATCCTGCTGTTGAATCAACTATCTGATCAATGCGTGGTAGCCCGAACGGATCATTCGGGCAGTGTTTGTTGAGGTCCGTGTAATCGACGCACATGCGCCACTCGTCAGTATTCTTTTTCTGTACTAGAACTAGGTTTGCTAGCCAATCTGGATGGAGGATTTCTCTGATGAATCCGGCTGCCATTAGCTTTGTGATTTCTTTTTTAATTGTTGCCTTCTTGTCGGGTGAGAATTGTCATAGCCGTTGCTTCACTGGCTTGGAGCCTTCATTGATATCAATTATGTGCTAAGCCAACTCTCTTGGGACACCTGGCATGTCGGCCGGCTTCCAAGCGAAGATATCTTTGTTGTCCCGAAGAAAGTTGGTGAGCGTGAGTTCCTATTTTGCCGAGAGGTGGGCGCTGATGGTTGCCGTTTTGGAGGGATCACCGGTGCCTAGGTCGATTTGCTTGACGTCGGCTTCTTTTGGTGGTGCGAGGATGCTGGGTTTTTTAGCCGGTATCTCTAGCTCTTCTGGGTTTATTTCTACTGCGATAGTGGCTATTTCTTTTCTACCATCGGTGGCTTGTGTTTTTGCTACAATTTGCATTGCCTGAACGTCGCAGTCAAAAGCGCGCTTCAAATCACTCTGAAGAGAAAGGACACCGTTAGGCCCTGGCATCTTAAGCAACAAGTATGGATAATGCGGTATCGTCATGAATTTTGCTAGTGCTGGGCGCCCGAGGATTGCGTGATATGATGAATCGAAGTCTACAACTTCAAACTTGATGAACTCTGTATGATAGTTCGAGGGAGTCCCAAAAGTAACCGGTAGAGTGATTTGTCCAAGTGGCATCGCTGCCTTGCCGGGTACTATGCCATAAAAAGGGGTGCTGATTGGTGTAATCATCCCGACGAGTTATAGTCCCATCTTCCTTAGAGTTTCTAACAAAATGATGTTGAGTCCGGCTCCTCCATCGATTAGTACTTTTGTGACAGTCATACTGTTGATAGTTGGATCTAGAACCAGTGGGTAATGGCCTGCGTTTCCTACGCTAGTACATTGGTCTTCTCTTGAAAATTGGATTGGATACTGTGACCAATTGAGATATCTTGGAGTAGCCGGTTCTGCTGCCATGATAGTTCATAGTGCTAGTTTTTCTTGATGTTTGCTTCTAGAATTTGGAACCTCGGCGAAGATTACTACTACTGTCCCCCTGGATTTTTAGAATCCCTTGTCTTCGTTGTTGTCTTCATCTTTTTTCTGATTGTCTTCTTTTGTGTTTTCCTTACTATCTTTTCTTATGTATCGTTCATTGAAGGTGAAACAATTTCCGATGGTGTGATTTCCTTTAGGGTGCAAGATGCACTGCATGTTTTCAATGTCATCATATCTTCTAGGTTTGGAAAACTTCCTTGATTTGTCAGCCACCGCTACGGTGTTGTCTGATCCACACTTCCTTTCCTGATGTCTGTTGTTTCGATGATTTTGCTTGTCCGGGTTGTCTCGGTCGTTTCTATCCGGGAACCTTTCTTGTGTCTTCTCCTCCGCAGTAATCATCTTTTCTACTGTTCGTCTGAATTCTTCATTGTTTCTCGGGTTTTCTTTGCAGAAGTCTTGAAATTGCCACCTAGCCATGATTCCGTGAGAGAAGGCTTCAATTACTTCTCGTTCGGTGATGTCATGTACTTGAGCTCGTAGTTCACCAAATCGTCGATAGTGATTTCAGAGACTTTCGCCCTCTTTCTGCTTGAGTCCTTTTAATTCTGCATGCGTGATGGGATGCGTAATGATACCCATGAAATTTTCATAGAAAGCTCTTTGCAAGTCCTCCTAGTTTTTTATTGATCCTAGATTCAGTTTGTCAAACCATTGAAGGGGCATGGTTTCTAAGGCCATGGGAAAGAACAAGGTCTTGATATCATCGTCTCCTCCGGCCAGTTCAATCGATTGTGAGTAAATCCTGAGCCACTGCCTTGGTTCGGTCTTGCCATCATACTTAGAGTGGTTGGATGGCTTGAACTTGTGAGGTAGCCGTATTGAAGCAAGTCTGTTTGCAAAACAGGGGAATCTATCGTGCGTTCTGGCCTCTGTGTATTCTAATTTAGCACCCCCTTCTTGCCAGCTGTTATCTTGGTGAGAGTAGTTCTGCGTGGCTGTCTAAATAGGTGCTTTGCTTCTAGCCTTTCTTGGTCGTTCGACTCGGTCGTTTTGACTATGGTCCCTTCTACTTTCTCTGTTGTGACTTCCACTTGGTCCAAGTCTCTCGAAAGCGGACTTCCTTTGATTTTGATCTTCCTGCTCATGAGATGTTGACCTGGTAGGCAGTCTTGAGCAGGTCCTCCCATCGTGCGTCCTTAGGACTATTGATCGGAGAAAGTCCTAGAGCTGTTCTTGTTTTTCACTAGGATGTGAGGTCGCCCTGAGTTCTTCTAGTGCTTCTCGGATCTTATCATAGGGTGTATTCGTTGCTCGTCCTTCTTTGACCTCTTGCTCTGATTTTCTTCTATTGTACTCGGCTAGCTCTGACTCATATCTGATCCAAGCTTCCTTGCGCTGCCTAGCACGGCGCTAACGTCCTTGTTTCAATTTGTTCTTTCTTTCTCTGGCTTGTTTTTGTGCCTCGGTCTCACCATCGTGCCCCTAGGTAAAGGGTGATATGTTGGACTCAAATTCATCCGATGACCTGACGTCGGACGCTTCTAGGAGGACCAATGGTGATCGAGGGCAGCGAACCATGAGTACTTCTCGTGCGTGAATTGTTCCGCTATCTGCGTCGGTTTCCACACTGTCGGAGTAGTTGATAACTTTAGTAGAGGCTTCGAGGTCGCAGATCGAATCTCCTTCTTGGTAGGGTAGAATTGTTTTGTCGTATTGCTGACTAATTGGGTGCCGCTATCCTCAGGAACATAACCTGGGCAGTGGATAATGCAGTTTTGAGATGTTATAGTTAGTACGAGACCTTCTTGAGCTCCTTTCAGTGGCATTCTAAGCACCGGATCGAGGAATCCTTTGGGCCGTGTTTGATAAGACATTGCCATGTTGTGGAGTCCGAATGGAAAAGGACCCGACTTCTTGAAAAGACTCTGAGTATTCTCCGAGTTGTATTCTTGATAGGCCAAGGCCGTGTTCTTAAGCCCCATTGGAAAAGAACTCGGTTTCTCAGAAGAACTCGAGTAAGACTCCATATTGGATGCGGAACTTGAGTTTGAGTCAGATGCGCAAAGTCGCGAAATCTGAGTTGAATCAGACATCGTGAGTTGAGTGAATCTTCCAGCAAGTTGATCTATCGTAGTTGCCAAAATAGAATGGTCTTCATGGTGATCCGAATCTTTGAGGAGACATCTTTGAAGCTTGCCACTGTCATCTGCCTCGCAGATCCATGAACCAAAGATGAAGGTTGATCCCATCGAGAAGATCATGTTGTCGAGGTCCGTCGAGCTCTCGAATGCAAAGATGCTGAAAGCCCCTACCTGGCGCGCCAGCTGTCGATGTTTGACCACCGATAGCCTGCCACAAGGGTTCCTGGGGCAGTACGTTCGGGCTTCAACGTATGCAGAACTCGACAGTTAACGCAAGAGACAGTCGATTTATCCTGGTTCGGACCCTCGATCGTTGATCGAGTAATAGCCCTACGTCCAGTCGGCGTTAGCCTTTGCGTTGGATTGATTGTAATGTGTTGTGTCGTGTTGTCGTAAAGTCCCGTCTCTAGGAACCCTGCCCTCCTTTATATAGTCAGGAGGTCAGAATCCTAGTTAGTTAACAATGAGAGTTCCTAGTAGGATTACAGAATAATACTACTACTAAGATTACATGGAAAGAATCATAGTTAGACCAGATCTTCTCTCTTCCTTGCGGGGTATCTTGTGGGTCCTGCACTAACAGTAAGTCATCGTGAGTATGGATCTCAGGCGATGTAGTTCGTGGAGAAGTAAGGACCGTGTATTGGGATACGTAAGTCTGAGTAACCACCCATACAGACCACATGTCGTAGGTGGGGTCGACAAGCCAAGTAACTAGTTGCGACCTGTTTATCCACAAAACTAGCAAGGGGGTTGGCGTCGGTCGGGAATGTCCAGGACATTGACCGGGCAACCGCTCGAACCTTTCATCGGACACTCAAGCCGGATTAGGGAAAGGTTGGAGATCATGAGGCAACCCTTATTCCAAGGATCCAAAATATGGAGGTTAGTCTTGTATTTCCATGTGGGTACAGTTGTACACCTCTGTAGAGTCTTGAAAGCCTAGAGTCCTTCGGGACAGAACTATTTGGTTGTTCTTTCTTTCTGTACCCATGGTAGCATGAACAATGGACTATGAGCACTTTGTTATAATGATGAATACCTTTACTTCTATGTTGAGCATAGCATGTCATACTATTAATGAACATCATTGCTTTCCACACTTATACAAATGTCCGATAACTACCCTGTGCATCCACCAAATATTATATGTTGGAATTAAGTCCTGCGAGTATGTAATGTACTCATGGTGCTGCCATTAAGTTGTTTTGTAGGTGTCGTTTCCCGGTGGATATGAGGTAGTGTTCTATTCATTGATGCATAGTAGACCTTGGATTGGGCGGAACCAAGATGAGCTACAAGTTAACTTCGATAAGAATCTGAGTGAGTCAATGAAGAGCCGAGCCTAGGAGGGATAATAATGATTATATACATATGTGAACTATGTAATTTCTTGTGAGCATAATAACCTTGTTGTTTGGGCATGATGTTGGAAGTTACACGTGTTGTTTTGCCACATGGGGTGTTCCGTGTCACTCGAGTGTTATAAAGATCCTGAAGCTGTCATGGCGTGTTCGGGGTCGCGGTAGCTATCCATGAAATTGATAAGATTTTCTACATATTGATCTCAAAAAGTTTGGCTTGATTAGAGATCATCGCAGCAGATTCATCGTGAGTCAAACCAAACTTGGGAGCAGTTTCATCAGTTTTTTCCTCAGATGAAGATGTAGCAGGAAGAGGGTCGAAGCTGACGCTTTTGATCTTCTTGAAAACTCCACGCTAATTCACCTTGAAGCATGTCAGGCCATTCTCCATATCAATAGTAGCTTAGGCCATCACCCTCTCCTTCAGCTTCTTGTGAATCTCCTCATGAAGTTGATCTGGCAAAGGCTTGGTGGTGTTCTTGGGATTGTTTATTTGCATCTTTATGATCTTCCTTCTTCTCATTGGCCATTGTAGTAGATTTGTTCTTCTTTCTTCCCTAATGGAGTCACAAAAACTATGTTAACGCGGAATCCTGGCCAGTACTCTAGAAAGGGCTAGATCGCCTAGGCTGCACATGGCCAAGATACAGAATAGAGGTAGGTCCAAAAGGCAGTAGGTCAACAAATGCAATTTTGCACTCGTTCTTCACCCAAAAAATCCACGAACACCTCCTAGGAGAAGACCCATTGGAGGGACACACAATGAGGCCCTAAGATTGAAAAGGCTACCTGAAACACCAAAAAATCTTATCAAGAGAAGTACGAGGTAGCAAGGGGTGGAAAAGTTAGGGTTTATAGGTAAAAAAATAAGATGGAGTGGTTTTTTTATGATCGGATATATGGATCTCTCAATTGGCTGTGATCCGCTCATGTAAATAGAGGGGTGGCCTTACCCTAGTATAAAAAACTTATTCCACGTGGCATCTATAAGTTTCCTTGAGATCAAATGAGTTTCCATTGGAAAAACATGTTTTGTGACTTCAATTGCCAAAGCCAAGGCCAATTTGAACAGTGGATCATGTAGAGCCTATACTAATGCGGCCTCACCCAAGGCCAATTTTGACAGTGGGTCGTGCAGAGCCTATACAAAAGTGGCCTGGGCCTGTTTTACCAACCGTCGACCAGGGGGTACCCAAAACGGCATGGGCCGGTTTTTAGTTGGTTTTGCTAAATTCGCATAATTTCATCCAAATTTGACTTGTTTTGTTAGCACGTGATCTCCTAGTCATATCTTGACTGTCAACAACAATTAGTGTCATTAGAACCATCTATCAATGCTGCCTCCTAACCTTTGTTCGTGTTGTTATCATAGTCACTGTCGACGCCGAAAAATCAACGCTGGGAACACAGTGATCAACGTCGGGGAGAGGCCCATGCAGAGCAGATCCCGAGCTTCTCTCCGGGCTTAGGAAGGGCACCACCAGACCGAATGGTCATGACCTAAGGGCATGCCAGTCAATTTGACCTGCAATTGATAAGGGAGCAAGATTGATTAGTAATTTAAGGTGGAACATGCCGGTCATTTGTCCAGACAGTTCCGAATATGTGGCAAAGTGGACAGTGAGATAAGGCTATCGACTAGAGAGTCGATATCCAGCATGTTCATGATGCATGATAAGTAAAACAGGCATATCGACAATCATCAGTTACTCAATTAAATGGATCTAATCTACCGATTATCATGAAAGCATGCAAAAAGGTGTACAAAAGATAGGCATGAAAGCATATGATTTGATTGAGAAATATACTAGCTTTTAACCAGGACAAAAACAAATAGAAAGCACATAAAGAGCCAATATATATTCTCAAAAGACAGGTTATCGGCTAAATAGCCGATTCCAGTGAAAGAAGGGTCATAGTATGCAACCGCTCAACCATTAGACGTGTATAAACCCATACGCCTATCAGATCCAATCTACTACCTTTAATAGTGGGGGCCAGACCTAACTGATGCAGCCATGAGAAAGATAACAAATTAAACCTTCAAAGCATATAGATCTATAAACACTTAACGAGATCGCAAGAACATGTTGTGATCGTGAAAGCTCAGGCGATCGGCTAAATAGCCGATGTAGACATAGCATGTAGCCAAAGACTTCCGATCTATGATGCTAGCTGTGGGGGTCAGACCTAACCGATGCAGCCATAAAACCACTTCTAGACCGGATTTCATCAACTAGCAAGCCTTACCTAGGGCTAAATATGCCTTGACCATATGCTATCTTCGATCAAGATCGGAATAGAATGGCTAGACTAGCAAGAACCATCATCAAAGCAAGATGTAAATAGTGTAATGAGATAAGATGATGATTCAAAGAGATACAAAGCCGATATATCTCAATCTTAATCGGGCAAGAGGTTCGAATCAAAATTCGAACAAGATCAGACTTAGCCGAGGGCAGCCATGCAGATTTTGATAAGAACCAAGGATAACTATTAGCAATTGCAAGAGATCAGACTTAATCGAGGGCAACCTTATAATTAACTGACGATAACTAACTTATACCAAGCTTGTAAGAGATCAGGCTTAACTGAGGATAGTCTTACAAACACGATACAAGTCATGACGGATACTTATAGACAAATAGGAGATCAGACCTAATCGAGGCCAACCCTGCTTGCTGAAGAACTCACCAAAATCTACTCTACTCCTACTCCTAAGGGGTGGCGTAAGTCGAAAAGTAAAGGTACCGATTTGTGTTGATCATTGGAGATGTCTATTACAATGGCCGGGGTTCAATATTTATACCCAAGGCATGACTACGAGTCTTGGTCAAACAAGACCGGTTACAAAACCTGGAAAAGCGAACAAAACTTCATAATCTAACATAATTTGGACTCTAATCTTTCCCTTCTATGGAGCCCAACGCATCTTTTTGTTTCATGTCTTGCTGTCTCTACAGGTACATCTCATTCCCTTGATATCGTCATTTTGCTAGCTGATCTAGCAATCTGTTTAGCCGATTCAATTGGAGGATTCAGCCTTCCATGATAATTTCATGTCTTCAGGGACTTCTTATCTCAAACCAAATTTCTATGTCAACACATGTCCCCCAATTTTAGGATAAAGGTGATTTTATTCCAAAATTATCTTCTATGCTATCTCGAGGCGGTCGACGTGTCTTCAACAGCGACCAAGAACTTCATCCTGGGGCTCACTGGCTCTGTTTCTCTTTATGCTCTCGGTCATTTGCATTCTTCATGGGTATGCCACTTCTTTGTTGGCATCCTACGTCCTAAAGTTTCATGGGTGCACTATTACTTCACAGGCATTTGGATTCAGCTTCTCTGGTTGACTATAAATATTCATCTGATCTTGACGAGAACGACCCAACAATCTAGCATGTTTCTCTCGCTTCCTCTCCTCCGAGTGCTCTTGGCTTTGTTAGATCCTCCTTGGACCAATGCTCCACCATGAAAACCCCCCGGTGGCTAGAAGAATTCTTGTGTTTAGGGAGATTGTGTCGCCTATTCTAGTGCCTTGTCAAGCAAGAGAATCAGTTGCCATGGCTAGAAGAATTCTTGTGATATCACCTGAGTCTTCTCACCATCAGTACGAGGCTGTTCCAGTGTTTGCAAGGGCTCGAATGTGTGAACACCTTCCCCTTATTTGCTCTGCCCATGCTAAGAAGCCTGCGAAGTTGACCAGTGCATTCTTGATGAATAGGTCTATTTCCTTTTCCCCCTAATGCTACTTCCATCTCTTAGCCGATGCGACCCATGTTTTTTAGCTTTGTGGAGCTCAGACTCCCTTCAATCTAATGAAGTCTTCTTGGGCTGGCTAGTCGGTTTCCGGTGTAATCCTTTTTGTAGCAATCCTCCAGGATCTGAGGCATCATAATCATGGAAAGCAATAAATTTTGAATCTGTTGTGTCTCCTAATTCTTCACAAATCATCCCATTGATCTCTGGAGTGACGATTCCTTTCCATAACCGATTCCGATTGCGTAGCCTCGAGGAGGTCTATCGTCGCGTCTTCTGGGTTATAAATACGGGCCATGGCTGTGGATGAGAAACCAATCTGCCACATCTCGATTCTCTTGTGTCCCAAGCACGAACTTGCTCCTCTCATCTTTAGATCCAAAATCATCATCTTTAGAGATGGAGAGCGGCAAGCGACCGGCTGATGAGATCGCTGATGAGTTCATGTCGCCACACCAGCGTTCTCGTCTCCAAGAGTAAGGATGAACATGGTTTCATGATCCTTGAGAGGATTAGTCTAACCTTTCATATCTACAGGGCCAACTCGAATGGTGGCATCCTTCCCCACATGATCGTTGGTCCCAGTAGCACGTAGGTGGTGGCACCAGTGAACTCCTTCATGGGATCCTCTGATTCCCATGGGAACGATGTCCGTCAGCTTCTTTAGGAGAGAGATAAGGTCCGAGTGTGGTATTCTAATGCGGCTTGTGACCTTGGGTGCATGGACTTTCATCTGAATGCCCTGCAGGATGCGCTCACCATTTCAGGGAATAGGGCCAACTCTACTCAAGCGAGGTTGGCCAAAGCTGAGGCCAAAATCATGGGTGAGATTTCTTGTGGCAACTTCTATTCTCACAACCCTGATTTCATAGAATTCTAACTGTTTCCCCCTTTGAATTCATTAGCCTTGTCAGCATAGCTTGAAAGTCTCCAACTGGCTATGGATTACTTGATAGGATTCATCAATGCTAGGGGTGTTGTACTGGTGGCCCATTTGCACGACGTCCTAAAATGCATCAGGGAGATTGCTCTTCATGGTGTTCGTCACGGTGCTGCTGTTGCCCTGGCCGTGGCGCAAGTTTGCTCTGGATGCAAGTTCGACTTCTTCCCCATGGTTTTCCAGCGACCGACCATCCTGAAGATCAAGAGAGCCTGATTGGGGATTTCTCCAACGCCATCGACACCATAGCTTTCTCTTCCCCGGCCGGACACATTGTGAACAAAGTGTTTCTTGGTCCTTAGATTGTAACAGGGAAACTGGCGAATAAACCTTTTATGTTTGAAGCGACTTTTCCTCTTTTATTTCCTTATGCAAGGTGGAACTCCCTTTTATTATATTTTTTGCACTACAGGCGATGCATACGGCACCGGCTTTTGCCTTTTTAGGCTAAATTTCGGTTATTCATTTTTTTGCTCTGAAGGCTATATTTTCTTATATCGGCTGTAAAAGCTCGATTGAAAATTTAATCGGCTAATTCAGGCACCGACCCAAATACTGGGATAATACTTCTTGATGTGCTTTTCGTTGAGTGCTCTGTTGAACTCTTCACCTTCTAGTGTTTCATGGAAGTAAGCATTGCTAGGTACGCATAGAGTAATACGATAAGGCCCTTCCCAGTTAAGCGACAATTTGCCATATGCGCTGTCTTTGGTCCCAATTGGCAAGATCAGCTTCCAAACCAATTTGCCTTCGTGGAACTACTTAGCTTTGACTTTCTTGTCATAATATTTGGCGATCCTTAGTTTGTTAGCTTCAATGTTTTCCAAAGCGCGAAGTCGATGACAATTTAGATCTTCTAGATCGTCCATCATCAAAACTTTGTAATCATTGGTTGTTAGATTTTCTTGAGATTCGATACAGCGTGATCCAATCCTAATTTTCCAAGGAAGAACGACTGCATGTCCATAAACTAATTCATAAGGAGAGCACTTAGTTGATCCATGGCATGCCATCCGATAGGCCCACAATGATTCATTCAACGTTAAGTGCCACTTCCTTGGTCGATCGATTACCTTCTTGATTAGTTTAATCAATGTCTGATTGGATGCCTCGACTTGTCCATTGGTCTGGGCATAGTAGGGAGAAGAGTTCAATAACATGAATTCTATACTAGCAGCGAAGCTCTCGAACTCCTCAGAAATGAACATTGCCCCTTGATCAGTAGTGATAGTCTGAGGGATCCCAAACCGATAAATGATATGCTCCTGGACAAAGTCAATCATGTTTTGGGACATCACCGTCTTCAGTGGGATTGCTTCAACCCATTTGGTGAAATAATCCGGCGCCACCACTATGAACTTATGGCCTTTGCTCGATGGTGGATAAATTTGGCCGATTATGTCAATTCCCCAACCTCTGAATGGCCATGGCTTGATTATAGGATTCATGACTGATGTTGGTGATCTTTGGACATTACCAAATCTCTGGCAATCCTGATATCCCTTATAATACTCAACAATCTTCTAGCATCGTCGGCCAGAAATACACTGATCTTTGAGTAATCCATTTCATTTTATAAGCCGACTGATGAGCTCCACAAACCCCTTCATGGACCTCACCCATGAGGACCTTAGCATCTTCTTGACTCAAGCATCTGAGTAACACCTCATCGATCATTTTATAGTATAGTTGCTCATCCAGTAGTACGTATTTGATCGATTTATACCTGAGCTTCCTAGAGACATTCTATGATGGATTCCCAAGATAGTTCATTATTTCTTCCCTCCAATCACTGGCAATGACCTCGTTGTTGAGGATCTCTTAAATTTTTCGATAACCAGAAGCACTTTGAGCTGGCCGGTTAGCTTCTTGATTCTGAGCTCTTGGGATATGCCTGATGGTGACCATAGGGAATTCATCAATCAAACTTCAACATTCTTCATAGTAACCTATCAAGATATCATCTTTACACTCGTACAGGCTGATCAGTTGATTAATCACCGACTGAGAATCTCCAAAGATTTCAATTGCATCAGCCTTTACTTCTTGAAGAAGTTGAAGCCCTTTGAGGATAGCCTCATATTCAACTTGATTATTGGTCATCATTGGCTTGATGGTATAGGCAAACTCAAAACTCGATCCTCAGGGAGAAATGATAACGATGCCAATACCACTGCCTTGCTTGCACGATGAGCCATTAGAGAATAAAGTCCATGGCATCAGCTCCACATAACAAATACTAGATCCATGATGATGAGTTACAAAGTTGGCCATTGTATGTCCTTTGACTGCTCTGGCCGATTCATACCTTACGTCAAACTCAGACAATGCCAGGATCCACTTTCCTACTCTCCCATTCCGAATTGGCATCGACAACATTTGCTTGACCACGTCAGCCTTGGATACCACAGTACACTTGGTCGACAACAAATAATGTTGTAATTTGATGCATGAGAAACATAGGCACATGCACAACTTTTACACGGGAGAGTACCTCGTTTCTAGGTCCAAAAGTTTTCTACTCAGATAGAAGATGACCCCTTCTTTCCCCTCGAACTCTTGCATTAAGGCCAATCCAATTGTATGGATATCAGCCGACACGTACAATTTAAAGGGCTTGCCAAGCTGCGGAGGGACCAGCACCGGTGGAGCCTTCATGTATTCCTTAATCTCATCAAATGCCTTCTGTTGTATGTCGCCTCATTTGAATTCTTGATCAGCTTTTAGCTTCAATAAGGGAGAGAACGGTAACATCTTTTCTGACAGATTTGAGATGAACCTCTTGATGAAATTAATCTTGCCGATCAAGGATTGCAGCTGGGTCTTATTTGTTGGTGGAACTACCTCATCGATAGCCTTCATACTTTTCTGCCCAACTTCAATCCCCCTTTCGTGCACCATGAAACCCAAGAATTCTCCGGCTGATACTCAAAAAGCACATTTGTTTGGGTTCATCTTCAAGCCATGTTTCCTTGTGCACTCTAGAGTTTTCCGTAGGTCAGCCAAGTGTTCTCTATAACCTTTGGATTTTACAACCACATCATCGATGTATATCTCGACTATTCTACCGATCAACTCATGAAAGATATAATTCATAGCTCGCTGATAAGTTGCACCGGCATTTTTCAAACCGAAAGTCATGACTACCCACTCATATAATCCAATGGCTCCAGGGCATCTAAAAGCAGTTTTAGGAATATCATCTTCAGCCATAAAAATCTGATTATAGCCTGCATTGCCATCCATGAAGCTGATAACTTTGTGCCCTGACGCTACATCTACTAATAGATTAGCTATTGGCATTGGATAACCATCCATAGGTGTAGCTTTATTTAGATCTCTAAAATCAATGCAAACCCTCAGTTTGCCATTCTTCTTGAGCACGGGGACTATATTTGAAATTCACTCAGCATACCGACATTGCCGAATGAAATTGGCTTTGTATAGCCTTGTGATTTCTTTTTTAATGTCTTCAAGCAATTTCGGGTTTAAATCTTCTTTGGGCTTGCTTGAATGGTCGATATCCATCTTTAATAGGTAGCCGATGTTCCACGATCAATTGGCTAAGACCCGACATCTCGAAATATTTCCAAGCAAAATAATTCCAATACTCTTTCAAAAGATTTATTAATTCTTGCTTATACTCAGGGTCTAATTTAGCACTTTCATATGTCGGCCTAGGCCTATCACCAGGTCCAATATCGACCTCTTCTAATAAGTCGACCAACATAAACCCCTGCCCTAATTTTCCTTCAGTATCATCAATTGGGGAATCCATTAAGACATATTTTTAAAGCCGACTGCTTGGATCGGCTATTGACGTCTATTACTGATGACGTCTTCTTTCACAATCTCACTACAGAGGCGCTTGTGCTTTCCCTGCTCACATCCCAAGGATGCCCTAAGCTCTGTAGGTTGAGTGAATGCTAGATTAATATCAGCCGATGGCTCACCCTTGTCGGCTGTTTGTTTGATGTGCCATGCCCGAGGCCTGGTATACTTCTGAGCTTCTAATTCTCTGTCCCTCAAGCGTTGAACTCTCATTTTCTGGTTCCTTGTCAGACCTCCTGCACACCATTGGCCTTCTTACCAAACATGCTCTCTTTCTTTATCATGACCGGCCCAATTTTGATCATATGCATGTTTGCCTAGCCGATCATGAACTCCTTTACTTTTTATACGCCGATCCATGCTGTTAGATTGATAATTCAAACGCTCATGGATGGACCGGTGGTTGGCTTGAGATTGCCTAAACCCTGCATACTGATTACTGCACTCTAGGTAGTTTCATCTTGTAGGCAATTTCAAACCTTCGTTCTAACAATGTCTAAAGAAAGGACAACTCCAATATAGCTCAGCTTGTTCTCTTTCGTACCTTTCTTCTTCGCGCCGACGCTCATATTCTTCTTCTTTAAGCCGGCGCTGATAGTCCTCCTTCTGACATTGCCACTTGTTCAACAAGATCCTAGAAGTGACCCGAGGACGTAAAGCACCAGCTCTGGATGTCTCGCCTTGTTCGTATCGGCTCTTGTGCTGATTGTCCTTGGCCTTAACTGATGTCAAGACCTTTGTCTTTCCCTTAGCCAACCGAAACTCTACCATATGCACCCCTGGGAAGAGATGTCTATCTATGCCCATTGCTGATTTCTTGGCTGTCTCGAACTTGATCTTTCCTTGCTCTATGGCCTTTAGAATGTGTACGCGAAAGATTCTGCATTCACTAGTATTACGAGGCCTCCGGCTCCAGAATCGGTGTTGGTGGATTGCGAATACGAGCGCTTCCTGCTCTTCTAACAAAGTGAAGCCTGGCGGCACTACTCGCTTTGTGGATGCCAAGTGTGATTAGCCTCTCCCTTATATATAGGGGCAGCGGCTAGGGTAGCGTCGGGCCTGTTGGGCCGCACGCACGCGCCACCTGGAATTCGTTAGCCAGCGCGAGATACCCGGAGCCGCCCCCTTCCATAGTACTCCCTGTGTCATGTAGAAAGACAAATTAAGATAGAACATAAAAGACGCATGTATTCTCATTTTATTCTCTAATCAGATACTATTATCAACGTGATTAATGTTGATTGATTGATAAATAGAAAGTATTTAATACAAAACTGAATTTTGTCCTTAGAATGTATTATATTTTTGGACAATTTTTAATGTCAAAATGCACTATGTTACAGGAACGAAGGGAGTACGCGTAATAATACCTTGCGATCACGTTTCTAGAAGGCTCTGCCAATTAGTTGGGATATTTTCTGGCCTCGCGCACGCGTACACGGTGATAGAGTTCGAACCCAATTAGAACTCCTCTCGTGCTGTCCATGACATTTGGACCTAGCTGGATAGAGTTCGGTATGCCGGGTATGCACCGGCATACCCTGTCTGACCAGCATGTACTAATAATATATATGTATTATATATCTGTATTTGTATTAAAAAAGGAAAGAAATCACTTGGATCACAGATGATGCTATATCCATCACGGAAGCAGGAAGTTAGAAGGCACAAGAGGTCAGTTCGCGGCAAGGTTATCCTCGGACCTTGCACTTTTAGGCTGTTATCTCGATCCGTCGATTTGTTAAAAAAATCTCGATCCGTCCATCGGAGCTGAGGAGTCACGGTTCACGGAACATGACGCCCCCTGACTGACTGTTGACGCCGGCGTGACGGTGACGCCCTAGTTTTGGTGGCCGGTGCCCTGCTGCCTCCGGTCACTCGTGTGCAGTTTGCATTTTGCACGACCACGTAGTCACAGGGGCTCGCTGATTCACTATTTCTCCCTGGTAAAATTTAATCTTCTACTCTTCGTCTTATTATAGAAAATTATTATCTACTTTCATAGCTACTCCCTCCATTCCACTTTATAAGATATTTTGATTTTTTATATACATTACTTTTATTATGCATAATCTAGACGTAGTGTATATATAAGTGCATAGCAAAACTTATGTATCTCGAAAAGCCAAAACGTCTTATAATTTGAAATGGAGGGAGTATTTGCTAACATCACAAACAACAAATTGATTAATTATTTAGCATTGTGTTTTTTAATATTTATGCTCTTCTGAAGAGAAACTCTCTCAGTTAAACTTTTCGAAATAAAGAGGCACAAAGTGTATCAATGGTTTATGAGCATCTCAAATTGGTGTTACTTCTACCCGTGGCAACAGCAAGTGTTGAAAGTATTTTCTGCAATGGTTTTAGTGACAACAAAGTTACGAAATATGGTGGAGATAGTCTTTTAGATGATTGTCTAGTCACTTTCACTGAGCGGAATATTTTCTTTGAAGTTGGTGAAGATGATATAATCAAGATATTTATGTCCCTTCCAAAGCGTCAAATAAAATAGTCAGAAATAGAGTTGTAAGTCTCTTGTACTCTTTTACTCCTATATTTCAATTATCGGTATGACTTTTGAACTATTTATATTGTATTTAGTGGATGGTTTTAACTTAACTAATCCATAAATTTAAGCCTTATTGTGTTATTTAGTGCACTTATACCGAATCATATAGTCGATTTTATAATTATTACTGAATTATTAATATGGATTTACCGAATTATATATGAAAATTTTTAGGCGGCATACCCTGATCTAAAATCCTAGATTCGCCACTGGTTCCATTGCATAACGTGAACAATCGAAAATACATACATGTATTTGATTCGGCAACTCGCGGCCGGTAGACAAACGCCGCCTGTTAATCTACGTATTCGCCGGCCGTATATATGCGCGAATTCTAGAATATTCTGTACCATGTACCGAGTCGCGCAGCGCCCCACCGACTGAGTTGGTGTACAATTGTACAGAGAATACATGGCACTGACCGACGTACATACGAGCTTTACAGCTGGTTACGGACGTATACAGGCGCACGTACGTATTATAAAGGCACCTGTTAGCTTTCTCCTATTTGCACATCGCGAGCACACCTACGTGCATGCATGAACCTGTATATAGATGGGCAACGGGCCGGCCTAGCCCGGCACGGCATGGGCCTATGCCAGACACACCTGCTAGGGCATGGCATGAAAGGGCTCGCCGGGCCATCGGGCCATGCCACACCAGTCCATCGTGCTTGGCCGACGGCCCAGGCACGGTCATCCGGGCCACTTTCCGTGCCAGGCTAGCCCACAAAGCACGCCGTCACCAGCGGGACAGGCCAGCCTGAGACCCCAAAGGGTGTTGCGCAGAGCCGCAGAGGTGTGAGACCGTAGAGGGGAGTGGAGGCGTCGGCGAGGGTAGAGTGGTGGTGCAAGCCGAGGAGAGGTGGCGGTCGCCCCCATGGCCAGCGCGGCTCAGGGAAGGAGCTGTTGCGCAGAGGTGCTCAGCGACCAGGACGCCATGACCGATACTCTAGCCCCTATGGCTGGCACACTTGAGGCCGTGGCCGGCGCAGCCGGCGCCTTGCGCGCTCGCTGTCAGTGAAGAGCCGAAGAGGAAGCCGGGTGGAGAAGTTCACGAGAGGGGAATGCGGCCTCACGCGGCTCGCTGTGCGGCGCGGTGTCGGGGGATTGGGAACGAGCCGCGCCATGCAGCGCGGGAGGGGAAGTTAGGGGGATTGGGGTCTTGTTAGAGTTAGGGTTAGTATAGGAAGGTGGTTGGTGGGCTCTTAGCAGGCCAGGGTGGTCACCGGGCCGCCACCGGACCTGTTTTCAAATAGCAGGCCGTGTCGTGCCGCCAACGTGCCTAAGTGGCGGCCCAGGCACCGCCCTATGCATCGGGCCGCGTCAGCCCGGGCCCGCTCAGCACTGGGCTGGGTTGTGCTCGTGGCGGGCTTTGGACCGGGCTGCCGGGCCTCAGGCTGCATGCTCATATATAAACCTGTAGCACGTAGAAGCTTATTAGCTTCTTTCCAATACATGTACGTGAACAAACACGTACATTTCCATATATTTTATCACTAGCACACACAAATACATGCATACTCGTGCATATGGAGGATTTTGAATTGACAAAAATCCATCAAACATACTGGACCCACCAGCCAGGGTCCGATCCCTCCCGAAGCCAGAGTCCGGTCACTGATTTTTAAGGGTGTTAGCACTCACTAGAATCTAAATGCATATGCAATGATAGAACATCTATTGGTACTTTGATAACCGCATTTCACAATAAATTTGGCTCCTCTTCATAGTACGGCTATCTATACTAAACCCACTCA
This sequence comes from Miscanthus floridulus, assembly GCF_019320115.1. Classification (NCBI taxonomy): domain Eukaryota; kingdom Viridiplantae; phylum Streptophyta; class Magnoliopsida; order Poales; family Poaceae; genus Miscanthus; species Miscanthus floridulus. Next base: position 58,027,731 of record NC_089594.1, read on the forward strand.
CACGCACTTGGTGTCTTGAGTGGTAAAACAAAATGACCCTATCAAATACACCTTTGTCTTGAGCTCATTTTATTTTTCTTTTTCTTCTTTTTCAAATAAGGAGCACTTGATGTTCACTTAGGCCATTACCATCACCATGATCATCATCTAGCTCCACCACTTGGTGTGTACCAACCTAACTCATGTTCATCACTCAATGACAAGGTTAGTACACTAGGTTTTATCAATTAATCAAAATCAAACTAGGGCTTTCAGAGGTGAGGGCAGATCCGGTGAGGCAGCGATAGTTCTGGCAAGTGAGCTCTCAGATCCAACGAGGCAGTAGCGGATTCGGCGAGGTGAGTTTGGGTCCTCTCGATTTCACACTTTCCTATGCCCAGTCCCCTGCCTATGACTACCCTCACGTCCTCTATTTCTGTCGCTCTCCTTAATAATAGGGCCGATCCCTCTGTTGCTCTCCTCACTAATAGGGCCTGGGTCAACGACGGCAGCGGGCTCGGGACACTACCATGGAACTGAATATCCTTGAGGGTCAAAAACCCTCAAGGAAAGCCCCAAAACCGCCAAGGAAATAACTCATGGCGGCCAACACTTAAGGAATGTCTGCCAGGGGTAGAGAGACAGGGAAATACCTATTACCTTGAGTGCCGACCGCCACAAATCAATTCCTTGAGAGTTGAACCGCCAAGGAAATAAATAAGCTGTCAGATTTTTAACACCGCCAAGGAAATGTAACAACACTCAAGTATATGTATTTTCTTTAGGGTTGACCAGTCCCACCAAGGATATATAGATGCCCCCAAGGATATATATTTTCTTTCGGGTTTATTATCGCCAAGGTATTTGCCTGAGCATCCAAGGTTATATATTTTCTTGAGAGTTAGTACCATAAAAATGAACCATAAAAAAATTAACTTTATCTGAGGGCTCACACCCTCAAGGAGTGGCATGGATCGGTGGCGGTGGGCTCGATAGGGTGGGGATGGCATGCTTAGTGGCGGCAGAAAAGCGAGCACAACGAATGGGCCTTTGGTTTAATGGTAGGATAGTCCAGTGGGACGCTATCCACCAGGGTTCAAAATAATCCTGGTGTTGCATTTTTTTTGAATTTTTCCAAAAAAATTAGGATACACGCACGCGTGCGGGTTCGATGCGCGTTTCCCGCGTACCGAAGGCTAGGGAGCCCCCATCTCTTTCTTTGTGTGTGTATATACGCACACGCGTGTGTACGTGTGGTGTAAGTGTGGAGTGTAAGGCGAGCACACGAGCGTGGGGGCAGCGCTCCCCATCGAACGGAGGGATGCGGAGTAACAAAACCCGCAACCCATTGCGACCGCACTTGAGCCCAGCATCATGTGTGGTGACACGTGCTCAGTGACGCTTTTTTTTTTGAATTTATAGAGAGGACCATATGTCCATTTTGCTGTTCTCAATTGATATTGACCATGTGAGGTAGACGGATGTAATGCATGTAAACCCATTTCGACAGCCTATGTAAGGGCTTGTTCGGTTGTTCCGGAACAGCCCAGGAACTATTGCTGCTGATAATGGTTATTCAAATTAACAAAGCAATCCGGCTAGGAATCAATCTAGAAGATCATTCCGTAGCAACCTAACATGCCCTAAATCTATTATGTGGTAGTGATACACAAAAAAGAGATAAGACTATAAGAGATGGGCCAGATCTGATCCGTAGTAGTCTATTAGATATGATCCTTTGGCTAATTGAACCAGCAATTCTTTAACCAGCGCTAGAGCAGCAGACAGTTGATGGACGAGTGGGTGGACGTAGCAGTTCAGCTCTTGTCTCAGCTAGTGGGCTCCACCACAACACCCACTCCATTCTCCTCGTCCCATTCGCATACGGCATATGCATCCACGTGCCCAGCTCACTGATGACGTGGAGGATGGAGTGGAGCGGTTGCTGATGATCAGGTCAGAGCGGCTTCCTGTGGTTGGAGGAAGCCATGAGGAGGACCATGGCGATGGTGAACATGAGCAGCATGCTGGCCAGCAGCGTGTACGTGCGGCGCGACGACCGGCGGTACTCTCCGAACAGCACGACGCCCCAGAAGGTGCTGACCAGAGGCAGCGCCTGCACGGAGTCGGCGGCGGCGTACCCCGCCGCCTGCCCCGCCATGAACGTGAAGGCGTTCCCGAGCCCGCACACCATCCCCGCCAGCATCGCGAGCGCCCTGCCCTCGCCGCCGTCCCGGAGGTAGGCGGCCACGGTGGAGCTCGGCACGCCGGCCATGATGGGCCGGTAGAGGAACCACACGTTGAGCGCCGCGCTGACGGCGAGGCAGGCCAGGGAGAAGTAGAAGTAGGCCGTGTACACCACCAGGTGCGGCACGCCGGCGCCGGCGGGGAGCTCGTGCCACTGGTCGTTGGTCGCCAGGTTGAACGCCGGCGCGAACAGCGCGTAGAAGACGCCCGCGAACACCACGATCCCGAGGCCCAGCAGCGTGTGGGATCCCAGCACCTGTTGGGGGGATCCAGATTTGATTTTGGACGACATGATCAGATCGAATTGAAGCTTTTTTTATCAATGAATTATGATTGAGATTTTGTTGTTCCACTTCCACCTACTTTAATTGACCTCTTCTCCTCCAGATCAACCAGGAACTCTGCCGTTCCTGCCTCTACTTTCTCCAGGGCCTGAGTAGCCTCTGCTGCGTCCGGCTTTGCTTCTTCTGGATCCTTTGGCATCTCTGCCAATCAAAATATTCAGATGAACAACACTATACTACTGTACAAATGTTTCAGATTAATACTGACAAAATTGTTTGGTTTGTTGATCCAACTGCTACCTTTATCAAGGAGGTGTTTGGTGAGATCCTCATCTGCAGTGTTCCTATAGAAAATTGAAGAAACCACACTTCATCTTGTTCAGATGCAGATGGTGTAGTGGCAATAATGCGCATGGACTGAAACTGAGAGTGGAAGAAAACTGTACAACCTTGTGTTTTTGCTGTAGTTCGCCAAGGAGTTTGCCAGCTTTTCCTGGTTGTCGGCGGCATTGGAAGCGTGGACAAGTGACCCAAGGATGGCCGCAATCAGGAAGCAGCCGACACCAGGAAAGAGGATCTCGGCCTTATTGATCCGGCCGTCGAGGAAATAGTTGAGCGTCGTCCCTGGAAAACAAGTTTCAGTTCCATGATGATGATGAATTGATGATATTCAGAGTTTCAGACTCTGAACAATTGAGTCCAGAATATCTATCTTACGCGTCGAAAGGCGTCGTCTCAAAAAAAAAAAGTCCAGAATATCTTCAGACTCTGAACAGTGTATGTGTACCTATGACGACCTTGAGGCTTGAGGCCATGACTTCAGTGACGGAAAGCCCGACGAACGCCCAGCCGTACTGCGTGGCCAGTGTCCCCAGGCTGAGGGTGACGCCGCCCGCCATCGCAAACAGGACCGACGGCCAGTTGTTCTGCAACTGCAAGTGTTTGAAATGGAAGAAGTCACGAAATGTTAACTGCAGAACGGAGTCGCTTAATTAGCACAAGATGTTCGTTCTTGCTGACAGACAGCAGAACAACCAGAGTTTCGGATATTCATTCAGACATGCATGTTTCCACTTCTTTAGGTCTGAATGATGTACTGAAAGAAAACTGAATGTGACCGAGAGTATTAACTGAAATGGGAAGTGAGCTACTACCTGAGTGAGCTGGGTGAGGAAGTTGGGCGTCTCCGTCGTGTCGGGGCCCATCTGGCCGAAGGTGAGTGCGACGAGCACGGCGGCCAGGAAGTTAGTGACGGAGAAGTCAAGGAACGTGTGCTGGGGCAGCCGGCCCCGGCGCTCCAGCACCGCCAGCACAACCGGCCAGGTGCCCAGGAGCACCAGCGCCACCGCCATCAGCCCGATGGCGCCACTAATGTCCTTCACCAGGTACATCTTGCAGACCAAGCTAAGGACGGACGCCGACGAAGACGACGGCAGGACCAATCAACGAACCTGATGCTAGAAAAACAAACTTTTGTCAGTCACGCTTACTGATTTCTCTTCACAAACGAAATGCAAGGGAATTCGTCCTAAAGAATCCGGAAGTCAGAGGACGTAGGGCTATACTCTAATGAATTCGTCCTAAAGAGTTCAAGTCAAATTCTGCGGCTCAACTGTCCACAAGGCAACGAAGAACCTGTATAACAATAGCTTGTCTCTCTACTCTCTTGTCAAATTAACAAGGAAGGCACGCACTACATATTGATAATTGATTGCAGCATGCTGTTTCTAGATCTAAGATCCTATGAACGCTGCTAGAAGAACAAAATATGTCAAGTTGAAATTCCTATATATAAGCTGTAAAATGCCACTCAACTGCCGGCCGTTTTATCTGGGAAACTCTGAAACTGCTTAAGAAGACAAAAGGAGCTAGACAGAGAAACGCTGAAACTCTGAATCCAAAAAAATATATACGACTTGCAACTCAAAAAGCAAGTTGAATGCACGACTACAAGCCTGCAACTCAAAAAATGTTCATGATAGAACAGAGTATTGTTAGTGTAACATAGAAGATTTTGTTTTTCAGACATGATGTTCAGTCAGTTCTGTAAAAACCAATGTGAAGGGCTACAGATGTACTCCTATGTACACAAAGAAAAGACCTTCGACGATGGACCACAGCAAGTATCATCATGCAGTCTGACACGACAAAGAGCATTTTTGAGCCAAAGAACTGAACTTCAAAAGAGGAAACATTCATCCAACATTGAAAACTATTCGAAACAAGCAAAGAACCTGATGAAACGGCAGAACAAATGTTAAAAGGGATGCCACATACCCAAAAAAAGAAGGAAGAAATGGTTAGAAGAAGCCTTCGAAGCTTTGGTTTTTGAGCTCTCTGCAGCAACGGTAGCGTGGGTGTATATATGTATAGGAGGCTAGTGGTGTGTGTGCCTACAGGCTACAGGCTACAGGCTACTAGTAGTAGCTGTGGATCCACTCTGGAAGGTTCATCGGCAGTGAGCTGGGACTGAACGGATATGTGATGAGGAGAATGGAGATTGGGGGGGGGAGCTGGCGTGGGCCCCGCCGGAGCCACTTTACCAACCCGTATGTGGGGTGTGGACACCACTCAATTATTGTTGGTGAGTGGTGATGCTAATCCTCACCATTTTTTTATATGTTTCTTGTCAGATCTAATACCCATCGCTGACGCAAATGATTTGGCTGTATTACTAGGATAAATCACGTAAATATATATAATTTACATCAAGCAGGGATGGTAGCAAAACGTAGCTTGGCAAGGCAACGGATACCGCTAGTTTAGAGTTTCCTGTAAAAGTAGAATACATGGAAATCGAGTACGGCTGTCAGGCTGGAACGAAATTCACTACTTTTGTAATTATTAGATATGAGCTGTCCTAAATTACAAGTCGTTTTAGTTTTTCTACATATGTAGTTTTTGTTATACACCTAAATATATAATTTATCGGGATACATAATAAAAATTGTGTATCTAAAAAACCAGTATAAATCAAAATGGAGGGAATATAGGAAAAAATATTATCATGTTCATAGACCATGAACGCCGCCTATGCACCATCAAAACAAATTAATCCTGGGTGTCCTAACTTTATAATCCCCGTTCATTTCATGTCACTTAGAGTACTCTCGGTGGCGCGTTTCATTGCGCTGTTTCAAAAAGTGTCATATCAGTTTTACAGGTTTTAGTTGATAAATGAAGTAGCTTCTTTCGATATATAAATCAATCCCACAGTTTCATAGACTAATCCTAGCATTCAGTGGACCCAGCACTTGATCGTAGCCCGGGCGACTCTCATTGGACTGATCAGGTCACATGTCTTAGAGCTCCCAACAAAAGCAAGCTGCGACGGAGATGCAACATGCAAGGGTGCACCGGCAACGGAGCCCATGGCAGGCGTCCAGGGTCGCCGAATCTCGGGTCCGCCACTCGGGTCCGCCACTGATAGCACTAAGGGGGTGTTTTGGTTCGAGCTACTAAACTTTAATAGCTACTAAATAGTTTAGTCACTTTTAGTAATTTCAGAGTTACTAGAGAGGACTAAAGCCCTTTTAGTAGCTTTTAGTCATAGCGTTTGGTTAAAAAGTTACTAAAATGACTAAAAGCTACTAAATTTAGTACCTACTAGGCGAACCAAACATGCCCTAAATACTTATACAATATCTTGATCAAATGTAAACTATATAACAAACAGATGAAAATCCTCGTGCATATTAGAATAGTTTTTGCTATACACTTAGATATATGTTATATCCGGATACATTGGAAAAAGTTACCCATTTAGAAAAGTTAATACTACAATTTATTATTTAAAACGAATTGGTGTTGTGGTCAGTGGTGGTAGAGCCTTACAATATATAGCCACTGTGATGTAGGCTCACATGATGCGGATAGATGTACCTCCGCAAGAGAAGAATTTGGAGCATATTCTACAAAAACGAATATGATGTCTGTAGATTCCATCTATGGTTGCCACATATATATAGCTAGGACCAAATGTAGAGGCCTGGGTCCAACACTACGTCACACGTTAAAGGATATATATATATATATAAATTAATCATTACTTGAGAATAATTATATATACTTCAGATATATATGAATATAAATCAAATATAATTGCATAAAGCATACAAACACACCATGGTAGAGGAAAAATTAATTAATAGCTTATTTATCCATAAATAATTAAAATACATATTTATTGATTACAATAAACAATTTCAAAGACAACAATTAGCAACAATTATATTTTACCTAATATCTTTCATGCAAACCCTAGTTCAATTTCATCAAACATAAATTTACAAAAATAAAATTAATAAAAAAACCAAACCCTAGATCTAAATCTATATGCACATAAAACACTCATAAAACTAACTAATTGTTCACTAAAATCAAGAAACATGGACCAAATAAGGGTATGATCTTGTTCGCCTATCTAATTTGCCCAAGTATATTCAAAACTTGGGTCTAATTTGCTTCATAAGTAGCTCAAGCACCATAGAAGAGAGAAAAGTAAAACTCTAATTACTAACTAACCAACCATTAAAACTTCAAAAAAAATATGGAATAGCATTTTCTTACCTTCTACAGCCTCTCCACCAAAGGATTTGACACCAAAATCTTCCTCCTTAGTAGAGCAATTTTTGGAAGGTGCCCACGGCCACTCCACTTTTATTTCACGGGTTGGAGTGAGTGACCCAAGGAGGAAGAAGGTGCTGCAGTTTTTTTATACATGGGTCATTTGTAGGGGCAGCTGGTGATTAAGCCATCCCTACAAATCGCATGTATTTATACGTTGAGAATTTGTAGGGGCGGCTCAATCACCAGCCGCCCCTACAAATAGCAACACCAGGGGAGGCTGGTGAGTTAGCCGTCCCTACAAATCTGACCCATTTGTAGAGGCGGCTCGTATCACCAGCCGCCCCTACTGTTTCATTGTAAGGGCGGCTAATTTCGTGGCTCCCGAGCATGTCACTGTAGGAGCGGCTCCATCACCAGCCGTCCCTAAAAAAATTTATCTTGTTGGTACAAACCGTTTTTCACGTAGTAAAAATTGACATCCTCCAATGGCTGCAATTCACGGTACAAACGATTGTTTACTACGTACTGTACAAATATTTTTGTGTAAATATAAAGTATACAAAAACTAACAACAATTATTAAATTCGCTTCTATTCTCCGCTCCGATTCATTCCTCGTGTACCTTAATTATATACATATTATTCTGGTTCACGTGGACTTATTACAGGAATACTTTGCTATCGACCTAGTAAGCTAGTACTCGTAGTAATTTTTAACGAGGAAACTACATTCCAGATTCTGAAGTGCAGTAAGAGTAGACCCTTGGAGAAAATAACTTGTTTCTTTCCAAAAGACCAAAACCGGTTGGGGACTGGGGAGGTCAAAACTGAGAATGGCATCACCACCCCAGGGCCCCAACGTTGGAGGACGTGCACAGCGCTAGGCGTACAAAAACACACTGCGCATGCCGCGTCGGCAGCGGATGTGGGCAATCATGCATCAGCCCACGATCGAGTCCAGATCCAGCAGGATGTGCCCAGCATTGGCTGGGTGCAGGAGCATCACCGCCACGGCGCCACTCCGCGATGCCCGCGCTGCATGGCGCCCGGATCCGAGTCCGACCCTAACGTGGCGGCAGCGTTGGGATGTTGTGACTATGGATGTGGCTGATGTCAAAGAGGTCGTACAGGCCGCTAGAACCGTCGAGCGTGAACACCGCCACCATGGTCGGCAGAGCAGCTCCGCCGTCATTGCACTAGACGCTGCCCGAGCTGCAGAGCGTGCGCACGCTCCCACATGCAGCCCGACAAGCCCGTGGGAGCGCCCCCGTCCATCATTATTGCTGACGCGTCATGGACCAGTCGTGGACAATCACTACTACATGAACGGTTTTTTAGCGGCTCGTAAAGCTTTGCAGGAGCGGTTTTACCATTCGTCTATGTGAAAGGATGGCTACAAATCGCTAATTTATAGGGATGTCTGGCCAACCGATCCCCTACAAATTGGTTTTTTTAGAGGCGGCTGCTGCTCTTACAAATTAATTTCCCAAAATTCACGAAATCAGTTAAAAAAATAGCAATTTTTTTTTTAATTCGGAAAGACCCCCACTGGTATGGTTGCCACATAGCCTGGGTCGAAATTGACATCCTCCAATGGCTGCAATTCACGGTACTGCTACTGTCAAACGATTGTTTGCTACTCTACAAATCTTATTATGTAAATATAAACTATAAAAAATAACAACAATTATTAAATTCACTGGTATGGCTGACAGGATTCGAACCTACAACCTTCTCTACCACTGCACCTCACACTCACTTGTGTTCATATTACATTTTGGTTCCCCACGTATTATACTAAACCAAATATAAATTAATTGTTTGAGGCCCTAAACGAATTCAAATGAAAACGTTGTCAACTAGTTTTATAATTTTTTGAGATCTACAACTTTTATTTTGGTAGTTTCTCCGTCCGAGGTCGTTTACAAAATTTAAATTTCAAATTTGACAAATTCAAATGTAGTTTTTCATGACAAGATGAATTTAAATAAAAAAGTTATCAATTACAAAGTTCATAACTTTTCGAGATCTACAACTTTCATTTTTACTGTTTGTCCATCCGACATCGTTTAAAAAATTCAAATTTCAAAATTTTGAAAATTCAAACATAGTTTTTTGTTGATAAGATGATTTCAAATCAAAAAAATTGTCAACTACAAAGTTTTATAACTTTTCGAGATCTACAACTTTTGTTTTTTCTATTTGTCCATCTGACGTCATTTAAAAAATTCAAATTTCAAAAAATTTGAAAATTCAAATGTAGTTTTCGTCGATAAGATGATTTCAAATCAAAATGTTGTCAACTATAAAGTTTTAAAACTTTTCTAGATCTACAACTTTTATTTTGGTCATTTGTTCATCCAACATAGTGGTAATAACATTGTTCATAAATTTTATATATCCCTCTTATAGTACTGAAATTATAAGAGAGATATATAAATTTTGTGAACAATGTTAGTACCACTTTGTCATATGAAGAAACGACCAAAATAAAAGTTATAGATCTTAATAAGTTCTACAACTTTTATGTTCATGACTTTTTCAGCTGAAATCATTTAATGTTTCAAAATGACATTTAAAGTTGCTATTTTTTGAAATTCAAAATCAAATAGATAAAACACATTCACATGAAAAGATGGATAAAATAATAGATATAAGAACACAATAAAATTTGATAAAGCATGATTTCAGAAATTTTTAGGAAAAAGATCATCAAATTTGAAGTTAGTGTAAGAGAGAAAGACTAGTTACAAGTTTTAGTCAGAGATTAAAAAGAGAAATCAGAGTTCTTTAATAATTTCGAAATTGAATTTCAAACAGTATTTTGAAGCAGTAAATGATTTCAAATGAAAAAGTTATAAACAACAATGTTTCATAACTTTTCGAGATCTACACCTTTTTTTTGTCATTTCTCCATCCGAGGTCGTTTGAAAAAATTTGAATTTCTGTGCTTAATTTTTAATATTCGACGTCTATTTGTAAGGGTGGCTCAATAATGAACCCTACAAATCGGACTATTTATAGGGGTGGCTAATAACACCAGCAGTACGTATAAATGGATTTCTAGGGGCAGCTCATTCGGAAGGTATTTGTAGGGGCGGTTTAATATAGAGTTGTCTTTAAAAAAAAAAGTCGTTGCTACGAATCAATTTTTAGTAGTGAATAGGGCTATACCGGCGCCTGACAGCAACTCAAGCCACACTGTGTATCCTGTATGGCTGAATCATTTATATTAGACAAGCAAATACTCATATAAGTTACAACATCTCGCGTCTAGCAAATGGTATGGAGTTCGACTCTAAGACATATGAGCGATGGCGGTATTATAACATGTCACGAGCATTAAATAATTAAATAATAGGTTCCATTCGACGCACATATCTAGGTGACTATGCAACAAATTTTTAAAAGGGTACTATGCAACAAATAGTAGGTTCCATGCTATGCAACAAATAGTAGGTGACTATTTGCTAGTCTAATATTAAAGAGCTAAAAAAAATTCTTTCGTTCGTCTCTCACTCTCCTGTCTTAATTTGAGTTCGGAGCAAAAAAAATCTTTGTTAATGACGTATCATTAATGTCATGATCTCATCACCCGAGCCTCTTGATATGATGGCGCGTGTGCGGGCATGTGTCTGGTCTTCTATCTTTCTTTAAACTCACAATAGATGTACAACCTCATGACTAGGGACCTACTCATGATAATTGCTAGTTTTTGTATTCAGCTATATATATGCGTGTACGTCGGCTTGATTGATGTTAACAAGCTATCTACTGACATGATTATATATGTACTCATTTGATATAAATGAATGAGAGTATGACACTACTATAAATACGATTTATAGCAACACCTCTCTTTCTCTGTAGGGGCGGCTCTATATTAAGCCGCCCCTACAAATGGTTATCAAATAAGCCACCCTTTAGATTTGTAGGGGAGCCGCCCCTACAAATTAGATTTATAGGGGAGGCTCAATATTGAACAGCCCCTACAAATAGACACCGAGCATTAAAAATTAAGCATTAAAATTCAAATTTTGTAAACGATCTCAGATGGAGAAACAACCAAAATAAAAGTTGTAGATCTCGAAAAGTTATGAAACTTTGTAGTTGACAACTTTATGATTTGAAATCATCTTGTCAAGGAAAACTACGTTTGAATTTACAAAAAATTAAAATTTTAATTTTTAAATGACCTCGGATGGACAAACAGTAAAAATAAAAGTTGTAGATCTTAAAAAGTTACAAAACTTTGTATTTGATAACTTTCTCATTTGAAATCATCTTGCCATGGAAAACTACGTTCGAATTTCTCAAATTTAAAATTTAAATTTTATAAGTGACCTCGGATGGAGAAACTACCAAAATGAAAGTTGTGGATCTCGAAAAGTTATAAAACTTTATAGTGGACAACTTTTTCATTTGAATTAGTTTAGGGCCTCAAACAATCAATTTATGCTCAATTTGATATAATATGTGGGGAACAAAAATGGATTGCAGACACAAGTGATCTGAAGTGAAGTGGTAGAGGAGTTTGTGCGCGAGGGAGAGGCTACGGGTTCGAATCCCGGCCGACGCTAAGTGTGCAAAAATCGTGAAAAAATGCTGCAACCATAGAGTGGGTGTGTGGCTGCCGGGTGGGGACATCCTTGGATAAAAAAATTGCTATTTTTTGTACTTTTTTGTGATTTCTAGAAAATAATTTATAGGGGCGGCTCAATATATAGCCGCCCCTACAAATCAATTTATAGGGGTGCAAATCAAATTGTAGGAGTGGTCTGGGAATCGCCTCTACAAATGCATGATTTGTAGAGGCGTTTGGGTAGGGGCGGCTGGGTAAACCGCCCCTACAAAGCCTCTAGAGTCGTCCCTACAAATACTATTTCACGTAGTGTGATTAATGGGCCCATTTGCATGTCATTCAAAATCTATATAATATAATTTCAATATTGTATTGGTTCTGAATGTTTGGTCCAATATTATAATTTTAATATTGTATTGGTTTAATTTTCTTTACCTATTTAATTGAGCTCGATAGACTTTTAGTTGCTAAAAGTTCTTATTACGATGAACTGTCGGTTGCTACATGTTGTCGGTCGCAAGTTGGACCGTCGAACTATCGGTTGCTAAAGGTGATGTCCGTCGCTGTATACATATAACGATGGCTTCATTAGCAACTGCAGGTGTCCGTCGCTATAACCTTTAGCAACTGACTGCCCATCACTATGCACCCCTTTCAGCAACTCTAAATCAGTCGTTGTTTAAAGGTTGTGGTGTAGTGATCAATACTCTATTGCACTAGTATTTATGAGTAAATTACATGGCCGATCCTTAAAGTATTGAGTGGTTGTCATCTGGGTCACCAAACTATGAAATCGTACGTTTGGCTGCCTAATGTATTTAAGTGATCTCATTCAGGTCCAAAATAGACACGGCAAGGGTTAGAAGCTGACGTGGTGGTCACATGGACATGATTTGAACATAAAAACCTGAGCTGAGGGTCCACGGTACCTAGTGTCCACTTACTCCTCTGCCACCGAAGGGGACGCCGCCATCCCGCTCGAGCGTGGAGGCTCTAAGCGGCCTCTTTGCCATCCCACTCGAGTACGTCCGCCCCGCCGATGAGCGCGCCGACCTCAGGGACGCCTTCGACCTGGTGCGCACCCATGCCAACGACCACACCGCGCCGTGGATCCCCGTCATTGACATCTCCCCTTCCTAGTCGCCACCAGTAGCCGGCAGCAGCGGGACGCTGAAAGCTCTAGTTTGGTTTTGGTGAATTGATGAAACCCTAAGTGCTAACCTAGTTTATCAAGTGATCATGAGATAGGTAGCACACTCCAAGTGGTGAAGCAAATAAAGATCATAGCATGATGATGATGATCAAGTGCTTGGACTTGGAAAGAAGAAAGAGAAAAATAAAAAGCTCAAGACAAAGTTATAAACCATAGGAGCTATTTTATTTTGGTGATCAAGACACTTAGAGAGTGTGAACACATTTAGGTTTGATAGTCATACTATTAAGAGGGGTGAAACTCGTATCGAAATACGGTTATCAAAGTGACACTAGATGCTCTAACTCATTGCATATGTATTTAGGATCTAGTGAAATGCTAACACCCTTGAAAATGTTTGTGAAAATATGCTAACACATGTGCACAAGGTGATACACTTGGTGGTTGTCACATTTGAGCAAGGGTGAAGAAGTTAGAGGTGAAAAGGAGTTAGTCTCGCTGGTCACAAGGTGACCGGCTGCTGGTCTCAGGTAGACCGGTGCGTCCGGTCAGTTGTAGCCACAAAGACGCTAGCGTCTATCTCCGATCAGACGCTGGGTCACTCAGCGACCGGACGCTGGAGGCAGGGTCCGATCCTATTGCCGAGCAGCGCACAGAGGCTAGGGTCTCTGACCGGGCGCTGGTAGGGTCCGGTCGAGCATGACCGGACACGTCTGGTGGGCAAAATACGTTTCTAGAACCTAACTGGAAACGACCGGACGCTGGAGGCTGAGCATCCGGTCAGTTTGTGCGCTGCGTCCGGTCAACAAGATGACCATTGAAATCTAATGAATAATATTTGAAGCAGGGGACACGTGATGTGAATCACGTGACCGGACGCTGGCCCTCCGGTCCAATCGCGTTGTGCCTAGTGAAGGGGTACAACGGCTCTATTTCGTGGGGGCTTTTATTTAAGCCCCATGGCTGGTTGAAGCTCATACCTTTGGCCATTTTCATTGACATAGCAACCTTGTGAGCTTAGCCAAAGCCCTCTCACTCATCTCCATCATTGATTCATCATCTTTGTGAGATTGGGAGTGAATCCAAGTGCACTGCTTGAGTGATTGCATCTAGAGGCACTTGGTGTTTCTGTTTTGCTACAGGATTTGCTTGTTACTCTTGGTGGTTGCCGCCACCTAGATGGCTTGGAGCAGCGAGGATCGTTGAGCGGAGGGTGGTGATTGTCTCCGGCTCCGATCATGGTGATTGTGAGGGGTTCTTGACCTTTCCCTGATAGAGAGCCAAAAGGTACTCTAGTGGATTGCTCGTGGCTTGTGTGATCCTCATCTTATGTTGGTTGTGCGGCACCCTATTGAGGGTTTGGCGTGTGAAGCCAATTAGCGCGTGAACCTCCAAGTGAGTGAATCGCCACAACGAGGACTAACTTGCCGGCAAGCAAGTGAACCTCGATAAAAATCATTGTGTTCATCTTTGATTCCAAGGTGATTGGTCTTTATTGTTATTCATCCTTGTGATTGATTGGTTCCTTCATCTACACAGCGGTATAACCTTCTTGATCACTCTCTTTACACTACCACAAACTAGTTGACAAGCTCTTTAGTGTAGCTAGTTGTGAGAGCTTGCTTGCTTGGTTGGTGTGGCTCTTTAGTTAGCCTTTGAGAGCACACTAACATAGAGTAGTATCATAGCTATTATGTGAATATACACTATCTAAACTAGAATTGTGATAGGTGGCTTGCCTTTTTGAGTAGGCTAGCGCAACACTTGCTTCGCCTCATAATTGTCTAACCTTTTTGTTAAGTGTTGTTGTAGAAATTTTTATTAGGCTATTCACCCCCTCTCTAGCCATTAGGACCTTTCAGACACGTGCGTGGAGGCCGTGCGCGCCACCGCCGACTAGGGCATCATGCACATCGCTGGCCATGGCATCCCCACTTAGCTCATGCACCGCCTCCGCACCGCAGGAGCCATCTTCTTCGCCCTCCCCATCTAGGACACGGAGGCCTATGCCAATGACCCCGCCGCCAATTGCCTGCAGGGCTACGGTAGCTGCCTCGCCACCAACACCTCCCAGGCAGAGGCAGGAGATGTCAAATAGCTTGCGCTCATAGCTCATCCACATCCTTGTGCTTCTCCCTGACCCGGTCGCATCGTCTCTAGCCACCGAAATCGACCATACGCCATAGTTTCACCGCTGCTATCTGTCATCTCCACCACAAGCATCTCCACCATGGCTAGCCCCGCTACGAAGAGGTTGGTGGCGATGGACAGCGAGGGTGGCCACGACACGAGTGGCATGCCCCACACCTTGGGCGCCCACGCCACGGCACCAGCAGTTGGAAGCCCAATGTGCCGGCTGCCCACACCGGCACCAGCACCACGTAGCCCTGCCACTACTCTACATGATGTGCCCTAGTATGCAGCGATGCCGATGGACAATGCGATGATGAGCAGTAGCAGCGCCGTGAACCGCAGCGCGTGTGTTTGGGTCATCACGCCCCGCACGTAGTACCGCCGGACGAGTAGCGCCATGGCCATCATCATGAAGATGAAGAGCATGCTGACAGAGAGCAGGCTAGAGAGGACGTCGAGGCTAGAGAAGAGGGCGATGTAGGCGTTGCAGACGGCGATGAGCATGGTGGCGTGCACGGGGGTGCCGGTCCTTGGCTGCACCAGCGTGAACACGGGCGGGATGATGTGGCTCCATGCGATGTGGGTGGTGTAGCGCGCCTGCCCCAGCACGCCCACCAGCAGCACTGTGGTCATCCCCTTGAGTGCGCCCACACAGAGGTAGGCGAAGGAGTCGCTGGCCATGGGGATCTTGACGGTGAACTCGGTGTAGCAGAAGATGGAGAGCATGGCGGAGAGGCCTGAGGTGACGTAGGAGAGCACGATGGCGGGGCCTGTGTGGTCGTGTGCCTCCTGCCCTATGAGAACGAAGATGCCGGCACCGATGATGGAGCCAAAGCCGAACCAGGTGAGGTCCCACCACGTGAGGCACTGCCGCATCTCATGCTCGCTCCAGTGGTGTAGTGCGCCTAGCTCCACATCGTCGGTGGACCGCCCCGCGAGGCGGCCCCAGAGGCATGCGGGGGTCTCGCCCAGCACTCGACGGTATGCACCCCAGCTCATGAATGATAGCTCCGGGAAGAAGTCGTCCCTGTGCCATTGCTAGTAGCTCCTCGCTGGTACCGTCGCCGCGGCCTTGCCTACACCCTAGTCATACTCCGCCGGCATGGACATCTCCGCGGGTGCCATGTACCCGTGGCTGCTACGAGGACGCTTAGGGCCCGAGGCCGGCGCCCATGGCCATGCCCAAGTCGATGCTGAGGCCCAGCGATGGTGCGCCACCCATGGCTGTGCAGGAGACAGCCGGCTTTGCGACGAGCGTAGGCATGGGGCGCGGCTTGCGGGAGCCGCCACCGATGGGGACGTTGCATGTCTCATGGGTTTTCTGTTCAAATCATGTCCATGTCAGCTTCTAACCCTCCTCGTGTCTATTTTGGACCTGGATGAGATCACTTAAATACATTAGGTAGCTAAACGTGCGATTTCATAGTTTGGGGACCCAAATGAAAACCGCCGAATACTTTAAGGACCAGCCGTGCAATTTACTCAGTATTTATTATGAACCTTCGAATTGATATCTACTCCGTACTCCTATATGATTTAAGGTTGGGTTAAATCTAATTAATCTAACAAAATAATTAGCTCACGGTTGTTGGCATGAGTACCATATATAGAACAAGTTATATAACCAGCTGCAATGCGCTAATTCAAATTGCAGTTTTCAGTAGGATAGTTCCATCCTCTGCTGATTCTAACATGAAGCAACTATTAGCATGCCAATACTGTGCTGCATTCCTATAAGCAGCAGATTTAATAATTAAAAAAATAAAAGGCTTTAGCACGCTCGAATTTTTTATATTTTAGCTCTTTTTTTGAAAGTTTCTCACAAATAGACCCCTAGCGGAAAGAATTCAGAAAATAGACCCTTAGCTCGGCGCCATTGATGCTGGCACTGAGATAACATGTCTCGGCGCCAGTGTCTCTGGCGCCGAGCTCCTGGGCATGGTAGATGACATGGTAGTGAGCTCGGCGCCAGTCACTTTGGCGTCGAGCTCGACGCCGTAGATCTTGGCGCCGATCTCAGCGCCGGAGTGACTGCGCCGAACCTTTAATACCTATGGGCCCCACGCCTCTCTTCCTCTCTTCCTCTCCCTCTCTCGCCCTAGTAGAGCAAGCTCTCTACCGGCCGCCCACACCCGCGCCGCTCCGCGCCCCAGCGGACGGCCCGCGCCCCGCAGCCATGCTACCCCCCATGCCGCGCCGTTGCCCCACGGCTGGCCACCCGCGCCGGGCCAGCGGTCCTCCTCCGCTGTCCTCACCTTAGCCTCACCTTGGACTCCACCGCCAGCCTCGGTCGGGGCCCACCTTGTCGCCCTCCACCGCCGCCCTCCACCGTGGCCACCGTGCCTCCCACGCCCTTCGAGCCAAACTCGCCGCGCGGAGCCCCGGGCATCCCACGCCCGCCGCATGCCACTGCTTTCGTTGGCCGCGCCACCTGCAATGGCCGGCCATGCCACTGCCGGCCTGGATCGTTGGCCTGACCCACGCCCATCGTTTGCTGCAACTCCATCGATGTCCATGGATCAGTCGTTGGAAAGGTACCTACTTAGTTGGCATTTGTTATTTACTAGTTAATGTGATGACTTAGGTAGTTGATTTAGTTAGTGATCTAGTAAGATATATATGTCGATAGATAGAAACATAGATACATAGGTACATAGATATAGTTAGATAGCTACTTAGATATGTAGTTACATATTTAGTTAACTACATATGATCTAGCTATTTAGTGAGTACACTGTATATATATACGTAGTTATTATCTTATTTACTTAGTTTGTAGTTAGAAAGTACTTGTTAGGTACTATCTATCATCTAATTTGGACTAAATGACATGTGTTTCGTTATGTGTTTGAACTAGATGGACAACCTAGTCACCATATATCAGGGAGGCACCGTTGAAAGCGATCGCTATGGATATGTTGAGTTTGTTGACATGCAAAGCGTGCCTATGCTATTCAATGATAGGCCTTTATTTAGTGAGATGGTTGCAAGGGCTCGGGAGGAGCTGCATTGCCTTGGAGATGATGGTATTGCAGTTGATGGTGTACTGCACCTAGGTTCTCCTCCCAACATATTCAGGCGAATGATCGCAATTGGTTGTGTGGATCAGTGGGAGAACTATGTAAGATCGGTTATGAAGAGCCAGCTGCAATGTTTGGACATGGTTGTGCATCGGGTGTTAGTTGATCCCATCCCTCATGGGTTTACCCCAGCAATGGATCATCAGGCACACATTGACCCTCCCATTCCAGAATCTTATCTGCATGTGCAGATTGCACCTACGGTTCCCGATGCTCAATCTGCCCCCAATGCGGTAGTTGGAGATGGTTGTCAGACTCATGTTTCCATGGCAGATCCTCCTTATGAGATCCCTTTGACATAGAATCATCCGAGTAAGTGTCTTAACCGCATAGTTTTTGGGAGCTTACCCCGTTCCTTATATCTATTTCTTTCATTCTTTCCTCACTTCTCTACTGATGTTGCAGGAGACATTCCTGAGAATGTGGATGTGCCCCCTATTGCTACGCAAGTGCACTTTGGAGATGGATTCTGTGGCTCCAATAGTGTTGAAATTATGCATGATTCGGAGCCATATGAGATGGCTAGGGCTCTTGATTCTGATGATGATCGCCCTGTTGGAGAGCTGATGGAGAGTGATGTTGAGATAATGAGGCATATCTTATCCGACCGCCGTGATCCTAGAGTTCACGAGTTCAGCGATCTTGCTCATTTCAATCAGGCGTTTGTAGAAGGACATGATGATGAGCTCCTAGAAGCTCCTAAGGCCGGTCCTAACATGGCAATTGAGAATGGGAGGGTGTTCAATGGCCTCCCTGCTTTGAAGAGGTGGTTGTAGGCTTTTGTAGTGATACAAAAGAGGCCTTATAGGGTATTGCATTCATATGCGGAGCGTCGTTACACAGTTGTGTGTGACAAGGAACGCTGCCCATGGTGGGTTTGTGCAAGGAAGCAACAGGTAACAAGAAAATGAAAGATCACAAAAGTTGTCAGGCCACACAATTGTGCTGACCATGAGCTGACACTGAGGCATCGGCAGTTGACATCTACCCTCATTGTCAAGCGGTTGATTGGAATTTTGCAGGGAGAACCCAACATGAAGGTGAGGACAATTATCAGAACCGATGAGACATTGTATGGATGATATGTGATAACTTATGGTAAAGCATGGAGGGCTAAGCAGCGAGCATGGAAGATGATATATGGGACTAGGAGGATGGGTATGAGCAGCTGCTAGTTCTTTTCAATGCAATCAAAGCAGTGAATCTAGGCATGTATTATGAGTACATCCCAAAACCTAATGTATGGAAGGATGGGAGGCAGATATTCTTTCATGCCTTCTGGTGCTTCCCTCAGTGTGTCGAGGCCTTTAGGCACTATCGTCCCGTCTTCTCCATTGATGGTATGTTCTTGATTGGCAAATACCAGGGCACACTTCTTATAGCCATATCCTGTGACGCAAACAACAAGTTGGTTCCTTTGGCATTTGCTTTGGTTGAGAAGGAGAACAATGACAGTTGGGGATGGTTCTTGAGGCTAGTCTAGATACACATGGTTGGGCCTGGCAGGGAGGTTGGCGTCATATCTGATAGGCACCAAGGTCATCTCTTTTTAGGAGACTATGTTTTATTCGATACAAAAAAGTAGTGGTGAGCGTACATGTGTTCATGAAGTAACAGGAGACTATTTTATTCGATGTAGGACCTTCTGCTCCTTCATCCTAGAACCCACAATGGGTTCTTGGACATGCGGTATGACGATAGGTACACTCCTTTCCTGCAAAGAGCTGCCCTGGATGTCATCTCTTTTCAGGTCCGTCGTGGGCTGCCCAAGTTCAACTCAGCGGCCATAACTGTGTTGGTTGACAGGTATTAAATTGAATCATTGCCTCCATTCATGGTCATTTGTTCATGCGATTGATTTTTTGACAAGTAATCTTGCTTTGTCTTTAATATAGGTGGCGGCTGAAGACTCACAGCTTCCACATACCTTTTGGGGAGATGACAGTCACGCTCTAGGACTATTAGAAGATGCTAGGCCTAAGGATTCATGGCAACCTAGTCATCGGGCAGTGCAGGTCAGAGGGCTGGAGAGCATGAGTGGAGGCCTTCCTTGGGTGTGAGCTTGGTGAGCAAGGGGCTCGCACTTCTGGAGTTGCCATCTCCTGGCTACGAGAGGAGTTCACACAGTGCCCCGAGGTGGCAGATGAGGAGATAGTTGGGTACTACTGCAGCGCGTGGATCCTACACCTATTTGCTTGCATTTTCTTCCCCGATGCCACGGGTGATAGTGCGTCCTCGATGTGGATCCACTGCCTTAGTTATTGGGACCAGGCGGGTCACTACAACTGGGGCTCTATAGTCTTGTGTTTTCTATATCGGCAACTGTGCGAGGGGTGTCGTCGGTCTTCGTCCAACCCGTCACTTGGTGGATGTGTGTACCTGTTACAGCTGTGGATGTGGGCTCATCTTCTAGTTGACCGTCCAGAGGTTCTGGCTCATCGTGAGTGGTTCCAAGGTCATCCTCCAAGTCAACAGCCGACGTGGGTGTACCTTTGGGACCAGGTCAGGGTTCCATACGCGAGGTTAGATCAAGCGTACATTGAGTTCATGAACGAGCTAGACACACTGACGACGTCTAGTGTAAGTAAATTTTATTTTCCATGCTACTTTGAAAAGGATTAGTATACCATCTAACATCTTATTTGGACATGTTGCAGGTGGAGTGGGAGTCATACGGTGGAGAGGGCGCACTTCCTTTTCAGTTGAGCAACATTTATGGGTTCGATGACGACTTCTATAGGATGAGGTGCCCTCTAATCTACTTCTATGCTGTCGAGTTTCACCTGCTAGATAGGGTTGCACGCCAATTTGGAGTGAGACAGCTTTGGCCTACGGCTCTATTCTCGACTGGCGTTGACTTACACAAGTAAGTGTTTTGATACTTCAAATGTCTCATGATGGTCCATTTCTATTAATATGGTGACATGTACATGAATTCAAGTAACGATGACATACGTGCAGGTTGGATCATCAAAAGAACAAAAAGATTTTTGACTGGAAGAGGCACCACCAGTCCTTCATTGAGCAATGGGAGGAGATGCATGACAACATGGATGGCAACAACGAGCCACACACGAACTATGAGTTCAGGCGGTACCAAGCTTTGTACTAGCGTGCGACACGTTGTAGGCTAAGGGTACAGTGGACAGAAGATGACTACGCCGACATCGAGTACTCCGACGATGAAGACACAACGTACGACCAATTGACTCGTGCAAGAAGGCAGGTGGAGGCAGGACCAATCTTGGACAGAGTGGTAAGCCAATTGCCTTATTTTTCTACGTTAAGTTGCACAACAGTACATTAGGCGTTCTTGTATCGACATTAGGAGTTATCTATTTTAGTTAGTGCCACCTTCAAGCTGTATCACCCTTATAATACGTTAGATTCTTGTACAAAAGAAAACCAAACCTATTGCTATCTATTCAGAAGTATTATTACTGAGAACTTTGTTGCAGGGCAATACACTCAAATGCTCAGTTGAAGAGATTGAGCGCATTTGGCCGAGAGTCAGTGACGACTACATACTTGGCTTCCTAGACGTAAGATTAAAAATATTCTTTCAAACATATCATTAATATGTTAGATTCTTTCAGTTAACATAGTTTTGTACAACAGAGGCTGTCACGTCATCAACGCCGTATGGCTGGTCGTTGTGGTTGCAGGACAGACATGACACAAGACGTGTACATTCCTTCCGCAGCCAGAGGAGGCTTGGGTTCCTCTAGCCAAGTAGCTACATGGGATGGGGACGAGGATGAGGAAGACGACGACGATGATGATGTGGACAAGCAACACGAGGAGCTTGGCCCCTCTCAGCTCCATGATGCTCCCTCGATTCATCCTACACCGCCTCTAGGCACTAGGCGACGCCGTCCACATGACCCTTACAATCTAGGTACGAGCGCTCTAGGTCACAAGGGTAAGGGCAAGAGTAGGAGGCAGTGAGGGATTTGGTAGCTGTTAGTATGCACTATTATGAATTTTGTATTTACTTTTCTATAACTATTTGGGACTGTATGGACATTGTGGACTATTTGGGCTGTGCAGGACATATTATGTTGGCTATGATGTTCATTGTGGTTGCATTTTGCTCCTTGGATGATTAAATGTTTGGAATATATAATGATGTCTTTGTTTGTAACTGTGGATGCTCCTAAAACTAGGGAAACTCTTGTGAATTTTTTTCGTGAAACATTAATCATACTACACTGCTACAAAGGCACAAATGTAGTACATAGATTAACTATAAATTTATTAGAACATGTATAATCCAAACGTACTGTACATACGCTTTATAGATGACTCTAGGGTTACCAAGCAACAGTGAATGAATCTATGCTTTTCAGACAATAAAAATAGACTTTTCAGATATAAGGACAACATCGATTTATCACATCACTAACATAGTACTGGCATGCAAAGAAGCACAACTCCACTCTATCTCCACCATCCATCTTATGACTGTTTGATCCAAGGGCCGAGGTGAAGAGGCACATGGATCGCTGACATGGCACATTGAGAGGCCTTCATTCCTTGTCTCAACCTATAAATAACCACTCACTCCCTCTCATTCACACACACAATAAGGAAGAAGAACACTCCTCAGCATTTTCTTTTATTGTAGTACCAATGTCTGGAGGGTCATCCAGAGGAAGAGAAAAGGGGAAGGGAACTACCATTAGGTGGGAGGGTCCTCTTGGTCCCGATTTCTTTGAGGAAGCTCTTTATGAGAGGTTCCCAGTTAAGAGCAAAAGTGGTTTCACCAAAGAGGCACCACTAAGAGGATACGATGAAAGGAAATAAGAGTGGCCAAAATGCATGCATGGTGAGGACTGCCTAGTGCAGATGTTCACCGAGGGAATAGATGGAGGTCGTCGTTTCTTCAAATGCCTATGAACATGGGTAATTGATATTACTATTTGTTTCTTCAATATGTTCCTCTTATATATAACTTACATGACATACTTATTGTAGTCTTCCTTGGCCAAAGACAACTGTGGGTTTAATAGGTGGGTCGATCCTCAACCTATTTATCCGCATATGGAGTACATCTACTACCTGCAGGACTGTATCTTCGATCTAGAAAGGGAAGTTAGTAGCGGTTACAAGGACGACAGACATAATGACAACAACAATGGTGCTGATTCATAGAAGGCACTCTGCAATGATCTATATTGCACCTGCCCTAACCATAAGAACAAGGGGCCTCCCCCATCACCCCTGCCACCACCACCACCAATAATGGGAGGCTACTATGGAGAAGATGCAACACAATTTGCTATGTGGCCACACTACTAGGATGACTTTATGTTATTCACAAGCCACATCTATGTGTTTGTTGTTTGGTTTAATTACCTAAGGCATGTTAGGTTTAGTCGAAGGAAACTCTGTACCCAGGTTTGGTACATGTTCTCACATGCCATTTCATTTGTTTCGTGTGTTGAATTATATAATGTCATATGTCGTTAGGTTTTATTTGCAGCACGTGTTCACATTTCAATACGTTCGTATCATTAAGTGGAATATTAAGACCATAAATAATGAAAACAACCACATAATAAAAAGTTCAATACTATGCCACATTACACAATATATTAATACTAGAAGTACATGCCAATAGTAGACATAGGGGCAAATGCACTTACAAATCCTCAGTCTGAAACATACTGAGTAAGCAACTCATCATCCGAGTACTAGTCCTCTACTATAACCCTGTTGCTGTGGCTAGGCTCACCTACGTTCCTCTAACCTACCTATTGCCTGTAGTAAGCGGCCTTCGCTTTATCTATGGCCGCTGCGGCCTGAGTGAAGAACGTGTCGTCATCCTCCTCCGCCTGTAAGCCTGCCTCTGCTAGATCGATGAGCTCACTCAGTCTGCCAGTGTCTTTCTCTGCCTGCTCTGCCTACAACCCCGCCTCTGCTAGAGCGATGAGCTCGCTCAGTCTACCAGTATCGTCCTCAGCCTCCTGTGCCTGCAAGCCCGCCTCTGCTAGAGCAATGAGCTCACTTAGTCTGCCAGTGTCGTCCTCATTCTCGTCATCCTCATCAGACAACACAATCGGTGATTAAACGGTGCGACCAACTCGAGATCTATGCTCATCTAACTTCTTCTCCTCACACCTTACACGAGCCAGCTCTGCGGCATGTTCCTCGTTGCAACCAATCCCTTCATGTATAAAATGCAATCAGTTAGCAACGCGATTATATTTCATTTAAAATCATGCAACAAAAAAACGCTTTCAAGCACTCACTGCCACATAATGCAACAACATGCTCGTTCAAGACCTGCATCTGTACTCTTGTCTCCTCCCTTGCCTCATTCCTTGCCCTCTCCTCCTCTAACGTCATCTGCCTCTCCAATCCCCATTTGTTAAGCCCAACATCGATCGGGTTACATATACCGCGTTGTCTAGCAAACTCATGCATCTTTTCTTTGTGATGTTTAACGAATAGGTTGACGTAGTCAGGTGCATATCCCCTCTTCCATGTAATTACTTGTCTCTTCTTCAGTTCATCCAAGAACTTAGCTTGACCATCATAACATTCCCACCTGCATTTCCTAGTGCTCTGTTCAAATGGCAAATTCTATCATATATGTCTTAGCAAAAGAAACAAAATACAATTTCATGTTTACCACAAAATAACCAACCTCATCATACTCAACCATATGGCCGCAATAATGGCCTATTATAAGCTCTAAAAGGGACTAGGTCATAGTTGGATTTAACACCACATTCATACATGACAGGAGGTGCTTTGTAAATCACCCTTTCTTTCTTCTTTTTCTTAACCTTTCACGGTTCTTCCGGCCATTGGTTCTTAGGACCATACAACCACTCTATGAAACGACACTTCGCCATTGAAAATATCTAAATAAAAGGACATTAGTACATGAACACATATAGCTCAATATTTCAACACATACACTTTGCACTTACTTCATGCTTGTTTGGACACACAAACTCCAACGTATTCTCAGGGTTTATCACAGCTTGATCTCCACAATCGCACAGAGGAGGTTCCTCGAGTCATCTAACTGCGGCTAGGTGCTTCTCCTTAGCCATCATTGGCGGAGGGTTAGGGGGGGTGGAACCCACCGCTTGAAGTGCTCACGTGGATGTCTCCCTCTAAACCAATCGTCGAAAAGGAGGTACCTAGGATCAAACATGTCTGCACTGTCGATCCACTAAAAGAAAAAGCACCTCTCATGGTCCTACACAACGAAATTCCAACAAAATATTAGTAGCATACTTACACAAATAAACAAAAAGGATAGTGGAAATAATTTCTTACATTAAAACGACTGCATGTGTAGAAACAACACGCCACTGTGTCCGGATGTTTTGATTGAAAAACATGGGCCAGAAAACCACAGTCATAGTTAGGGACAGGAAGGCCAGGAGGGACAGGGGCATCTTTGCTAGACGCATCGGGGTATAATTCTCGAGGATGACCCCGTTTTCGCCAAAACTCCTCCTGAAATATTTCTTGCATCTAACAAAACGGATGTTATTTAACAAACATAAATCAAAACATCACAAATAAATGTCAATGAGAACCATAACTACAATACAACCAATTTCGTTCTAAGAACCCAAAGCAGTTAACATTAAACCATAAACCTAGGGTTTCCCATTTGATGCACAACAATGAACCCATAACATAACTACATGCGCCTAGGTTTGCTAGCTTTTTCACGCCTTGACATCATCCTATGGTTGTATAATACAAATATTGATGGATACAATGAAACCCTAAGTGATGATGATTATTACGTTCAAAAATCCGACTAATACATACCGAATCGATGCGAAAAAACTAGGAGAGGAGCGAGGATACCTTGCTTTTGAAGATCCACGGATCAAATCAAAGTTTTTAAGGTCCAATATGCCGATTCGTGAGATAGGATAAAGTGGGGAGAGAAAAAACCCTAGAGGGAGGAGAAAGAAGAGGAAGAACGCTCGGGCAGGAAGATTGGCCGAGGTTAAATGGCAGGGAGCTCAGCGCCAGTCACTCTGGCGCCGAGCTCACTGCCATGTCATCTACCGTGCCTAGGAGCTCGGCGCCAGAGACGCTGGCGCCGAGACATGTTAGCTCGGCGTCAGCAAAGGTCTATTTTCTGAATTCTTTCCGCCAGGGGTCTATTTATGAGAAACGTTAAAAAAACTAAAATGTAAAAAATTCGGTAAGCAGGCAAGCCACACACAGCGAAGCAAAAACCGAACTGATCATCCTTGGTACAATATATGGGGCACATTTGCCTATGGGTACTGAATAATCTGGACATCTAAACGCGACACAGCTTCATTCCCTAAGACTGTCTCCAACGGAGTACCCAAACCGTGACCCATCCGCATTTTGCGTAGTGCACAGTGCTTTTGCGGGGAAAAATCAATCTACAACGGAGCACCCAAACACAGCAGCCATTTTGCGTCCGACGAAACACGGTACGCAAACTTGCGTCCTCTCTCGTTCCCTTTGCGTCTCCTCCACGCAGGCGGGTCCCACCACCATGAGCTCGGGGACGACCGTCGCCGGGGCAGAGCTCGGGGACGACCGTCGCTGGGGCCGAGCTCGCCGGCGCCGGGGCCGAGCTCGCCCTCGCCGGGGCCGAGCGCGCCGGGACGGAGCTCGCCGGGAGGGAGGATCCCGCCGGCGAGGTCCGCCTGCGATGGAGCGTTGCGTCCGTTGTTGGAGACGTGAAGTTTTAGGTACAGGACCTTTTCCCGTGCATGACTATAATAACGAATGCGTTCGGTATTTAGGTACGGGCGGTTGGAGACGGTCTAAAGGCCGGGTTTACCGACGGGCCGGCTGTGCATGTATGTGGCCGACATTTCGTCCTCCAATGCACATGCCCGTGCATGTATCGCTATACAAGAGCAGGATCAGTTGCATGTCATCTTCAGGATGCCCGGCCCACATGATGGAGCAGGTTCCAAAAAATCATGATCAAGTTGTGTGCATACGTCCAATCTCCGTCGCCATTATCAAGTGTTGGAGCCGCGCGAACGATTATGACGTTTCAGTGGACACGTAGGTATGATTGTTTTCAGTCATGTCATGCGCGCGCGGATATCTTATCTATATATACACACACAAATTGTACACAGGATGAACCCAAAATAATATAGAAGAAGAAGGCTAAGAATAAGGACATGTTTGAGACATGAAGCTAACAGTTCACCTCTGTCTTTTGAATACCAATTAGCTAGAAAAGTTAAACGTAGACGAACTGTAGACTAATAAAAGCTCTTGGAGCTAATTGATGGTTATAGTTCTTTTTTTCGAAACAAAGTGGCACTTATATTAAATCTTGGCATAGTACATCCCCAAATTATATATAAAAAATCTGAAATAAAAAATACATAATAATCTATCCATATTCTTCCATCGTCTTCTTTCCCAATGGTTTTCCTCGAACGCCGAAGCCAAAGTATAGTCCTTATGCCGAATCCAACGACAAACTCCAAAACATTGGACATGCTGCAAGATTCAACGCTTTAGGACTAGTATACGACGCATCTAAATCGCTGAAAAATTATCAGCAGTTGCATCGTCGGGTACGACATAGGCTGCAGAATCATCACCCAGAGACCTTGCAATCCTCTCCGCAACCATGGATGATGAGATCGATGACCCGGAGTCGTTGTCCTCGTAGGAGGCTTCCAGAAGCACCCCTCCCCTTGTAGAAAAAGACCACAAATTGGCCACCTGCCGATGAAATTGACGCCGGCAACACGATCTTGTCGTGGCAATCACCGAAGTCATCGCAGGAAACACGATCCCGATCGAAAATCATCTGATTTCGCCGAAAGATTATTGGATTAAACCCTAATCAATTAGATAGAAAAACTGCAAGAAAAAAAAGATGGGTCCCCTCTCCTTCTTGTCTCCAGCAGATGCACAGGAGAGGAAGAAGAAGAGGGGCCCTTGGTGCGGCGGCAGCAGCGGCTCTGTACCATGCGTTGATGGTTAGAGTTTATTAGGCAAAAGGTGGACTATTTTTTTTTGTAGCCCAGTGATCTAAACTGATTCCCAAGTCCAAGAGTTACTTTATATCATCTCATATATTCAAAGAAGTAGAGATTTTGGTTTAAAACCCATTCCAACAACTTCTTCAACTAGATCTTAATATATTTTTTCACCATTTATTTTATATTTTTTCGCTCGATAAAGATAGAGAGAGGAGCTAACTCTTTACTATGGTGGATATGATATAGAAAAATTGTTAAGAGTGTAGAGAAATATACATAGAAATCTTATTAGAATAGCTCTCTAAATGAGAATTTAGAGATTGACTTAATTTAGGGGTTAAAAACCGTTGGAGATGTGCTAATAAATATACCATTGTGTCTCACGGGAAAAAATGGAACAGGATAGAACATGGTGATTTTAGTTTTGGACATATTTGATTGGAGAGATAGATGGGATGGAATGGTCCTCGTCCTACAAACACACACGCATCAACTAATCCCAGTCTAATATGCCGCGCGCATAGCCTACTCAGACGGTCGATTTCTTGAGCAATG